>NC_057795.1:573831390-574131390 GCF_018294505.1 Triticum aestivum
ACACAAGCCGGAGGGGCGGGAGCGGACGCCATGGTAGCCGGAGCTGCTCCAGGCGCGCGGCGGCATGTTGGCGGCGGGGGAGAAGGCGCTGCGGCGTGGGGAGAAGGGTGCGGCGGCGGCGGCAGGGCGCTGAAGGCGAGGAAGAAGAGTGTGGCGGGAAAGAAGGAGGCGATGGAGTGGCGGTAGGCGGGCTCGCGCGCGGGTTTTATAGAGCGTGCCCGACGCCGCGCGCCAAAATTGTCGTGCGCTGGGCCGCTGTTGGAGATGCTCTAACTGAACGGGAGTTTTTTCTGTGTGTGAAAATTAACTGAATGGGATTTTTTTTTTTGCAGGATAGAATGGAGTTTTAATTGGCAACATACATACATGACATCCCCTTAATTTTTCTCCATCAAGCGTTATTGCACCCACATACAAGTTGGCAGTAGATCCAGGTAGGCCTCAAAACCATATACCACTTCACATAACGAATAAACATGAACCGTGAGGAGCCAGCCATGATTTGCATGGTTTCTGTGTTTACCAAGGACTTTTGTTTCGCTGCTAAAACAACAAGTTGGTGGTGGCGCAGTTGGCTAGCGATTAGGTCTCATAGCAAGAAGCGAGTGATCCTGAGTTCGAGCCTATCTCACATACTCCCTCCGTTCGGAATTATTTGTCTCGGAAATGGATGTATCTAGACGACAAATAATTCCGAACGGAGGGAGTATATGAAAGGACCACCGTTGTGATGAAATGCTCCGTGACAACTTGGGTCGTCACATAAGCCCCTCTGCTTGTAGGGAAATTTAAAAGTTCAGTCCCATGCAATCTGCAAACCTCAGTTCTGTGCATTCTGCAATGCAAACAAGCAAAAAATGTTTTCTAGTACATGACCATGAATAACGAGTAACAGGCATGTTCTGCATTCCAGAAATAATACAAACACACTAACAACGAAAAGTTTAAAGTACATTACAGCAACAAGCACTAAAGGTTCACTACTTTAGTAGGACAACTCTGAAGCGATACCCTTGATCTTCCTCACCTTCTCCTTTGCAACTTCTTTTTCTCTCAACAAATATGCAATCATGTACTCCAACTTATTTTTGTCCTTCTTCACCATCTCTCTCTCCTGTTGTGGCTTCATCCTCGCCATCTTGTGTATATTTGTGGTTGAACCATCATCCAGCTTCTTGTCTAGCTCTGCATTCACCTTGATCCATTTTGTTCCACCACCTCCTTCCGATCCACTACCTCCTTGTCAGCCAAAACTTTAGCAAAATCAGGTTTGAAGTTTCTGAGCTCACACTATGACCTCATCTTCTCTCCTTCTAGCGTGTAGTTTCCAGACTCGAACTTCCTATTCTCTCATTCTCTTTGGGTTTGAGTCGAGGTCGACGACCCTCCGTCCCCAGACGGCAGACTTGGGCAATTCTGGGATGACTTTTTTTTCAGGGTAGAATATTCAGACTTGGAGCTGAAAAAGCACAATGTAACAGCGAAAAATGCGAACAGCGGCCGCGCACCAGGCAGGCCTGTATCTAGGCCGTGCAAACGCCATGTGGATTCCCGCTCGCCGTGTATCCCTCGCGTATTTCATTTATTTTTGGCCTGTATTGGATGAGCCAGGTCTCACGCACATGCAAAAGCCTATAGGCCTCTGTCTCGCAGCTGACATGTACGAACAGAACTTTGGGCAGCTGTACATGTTCGACCGGGGACGGCGGAGACATGTGCGAAGTGCATTTCCCCTGTGGAGCAACGTTGCTGATTCACAGCCACAATTTTCTTCAATCGGGACGACGTGGCATTCTGACGAGCAGCTAACACGCAAGTTGGTTTCCTTTAGGTACAGTTCGCCGTACTGAACCAAACAAGTTGTTTTGTTTCACTAATTTTCAGGTCTTGCCCATGATATTGACAAGTGTCTGGGTTAGTAAGATGTGCCCCGTGCGTGCAGTACATTTGCCATGATGCATGTCGTGTGATGATGGTTAACTAACACAAGTTAAACACTTGGCTGGAACATTTCAAGTAGACGACGCGTTCAGGTTTTAGGTGTGACGGCCGCTAATAACCATAGATATATCACTAGTAAAAATGCTCGTGCGTTGCACCATGCCAAAAACTAAATATAACCTGCTCCATCAATCAACTTTATTTTTTGTTGTTCAGTAAAACATGATTGTTTTTTTACTTTGAGAAGTTGTTTTTTAATGAGAATATTTTTTAAAATGGAATATTTTTATGGCGATGAACATTTCTTGAAATTGTGAACCATTTTAGTTTGGTGTTCAAGTTGATATTAGCCAAACTATGATGTCAATCTCCTCTTTAGATGATTATGCCTTAAATCATGGTGGTAATTTTTAAACGTCTGTGTTTTGGTGGCGGTGGTTTATTATGCACTCGTCTGAACGCCTGAAGACAATTTATATTCGTTGGCGGGTAGGTTATATGTTTTCGATATGTGTATCCTAAACTGTGTATATATCTTAGTCTTCTGTATGATTTCACGAGGACACAAACAAAGCTAAATTCAAATCTTGTAACAAAAATACCAAGCATCATGTCCGGCAACGCGTGCATATAGGTTCAGGGAGCAACTACATGCGTGTACGTGGTGACTCGGAGATATTTTCCCCACCGTGAACCATCCAAACACAATCAAATTCTAATTAAAAAAAGATTTATCTTTTTCAAGACAAAAAAACACGTTATCTATCAGTTTAACGTTGGCTGATTGTTAAGAAACCAGCAGCCTCGCTGGTGTTCCACGCGCCTGAACACATAAGCTTCCCCCTGCGCACATGACTCGTGTCCAGCAGCCCCACCCACCGCTGCCTCCATACGACCTTATCTTCTTGCCTGGTCGTCTTTCCCGATCCCCATTCCATCTTCCCCTTGCGCCGTCTGTGCCACCATTTATCTTTCAATCGCCGCTCCTCCTTTGTATTTCAACAGCACCATGCCTAATAGGCTCGCCTCTCTCGCGGCCCGGCCGCCGGAGCTCGCCATGCTCTTCTGCGAGAGGGGGAGATGACAGTGCTGCAAGGCGACAGCCACCATGGTTGCGGGACGATGGCAGTTCGCGGCGGCGGCGCTGCGGGATGTTGCAAGGCGGCGACGGGCCACGGCGAGAGGCGTGCTATGACAGCGTCGACAACCACGGAGGTGCCGCGAGGCTGCGGTGATGCTTCAATTTCCGTGGCTACGCTCGGTGCTGAGCTGCGCTCCAAGGGCGGCCGCCGGTGCTATGAGTCTATGACGACCCGCCGGTGGCTGCGCTGCTACGAGGCCGGCCCGGTGATTTCCCAACTCTATTTTCTGGATTGCTCCGATCTGCACCGACAAGCGGTCCTACCGAGGTCGTCCGATGTACGGCTAATGTGAGGCCACCGGAGCTGCGGGACGGGCACGGGCCGCACGGCTGCTGCCGGGACGACAACAAACGGGGCAGCGACGCCCGGGCGTCGGCCCTTTTTTTGGTTCCTTCCTCGCTGGTACCAGGCTACCGGCTGTGTCTCAGTGTCTCTCTTCTCCTGAGCTGGGGCATGCACACATATGTTGTTGTTTTCTCTTTAATTGCTCGTATGTGATCTTCGGAGATGTTTTTGTCTTTGCGGCAGGTCTTGCCCACATTCTTATTTGATTCCCTTTCTTCTACTATTTTTCTTCAGAGAGATGGCCATGGCCGCTTGATGCCCGAGCGCCGCCGGCCAAGGACCCGCCCGCATCCAGACCCTCTCCATGCAATCCCCATCTCGCCGGAGACCTGAACCAAGTCCCATCCAGTGCCCGTGCCATTCTTCACCCTCCCGCCCCGCAGCTCCGTAGCCCGAGCGCTTCAGTCGCCTCGCGCCCGAAGCAGAGGAGAGGAGCTCCCTGCCACGAGCCTCTCCAGCGCCGGCAAACCAGGCCGACCCCGCCTCCTTCTCGCTTCGTAAGAAAGCACATGGGCTTTTCTGTAAAATGCAAAAAAAACGATTCGTTCTTACTTAAAACAGGACTGCGGGTTAAATTCTCTGAAACAGAGGGACTTTTCTGCAAAATCGTTAGCGACGACGGATGGCAGAAACCCAATTCTCTTTATTATTGGCTAAAGATAAAGATAAAGACTAAAGATTAGCCAGTTCAGGTATTATGCGTGAGGCCCGCTGCGCAGCATCAACTTTGCGCCGCGCATCCTGATTCTCTTTTCAGAGCCATGTATCTTATTGGAATTTACTACGCCGTCACCTCACCCACAGTTGTCTCCATCTACTCCTGCCCTCAGCATTCATCTCTCCATCCCCCACTGTTCTTCCCCTGCTTTTCTTCTGAAGGAGCCAGCCGGAGCACCGACTCCCTCGTCCCCGGGCGTCCAGGTGACGCCGAGGTTGATTCTTGGCCGGCGGCATGCGGCGTACGGCGGAAGAGTTCTCCCGAAAGGTACCCACCCTCGCCCCCCTCCTATGTTTTTCGCGTTGCGGTGCCGTATCCTTCTCTGTTCGTTGTGCTTTGCTCATCCCTAGCTCGCTTCTGTTCGCATGGGCAGAAGTTTTTTGCTGTGATGCAGTTAGAGAAGCGAGGATGACAGATTTATTCTGAAGGAGCCAGCCGGAGCACCGACTCCCTCGCCTCCGGGTGTCCAGGCGACGACGAGGTTGATTCTTGGCCGGCGGCGTGCGGAGTACCAACCGTTGTCATTTGAACGGAGCAATCTAATCATGGCTTCACACCCGCACCTTGATGATCGAGGGTGGTTATGGCCAGATTTGAACTCTGATATGTACCAACCGTTGTCATTTGAACGGAGCAATCTAATCATGGCTTTACACCCGCACCTTGATGATCGAGGGTGGTTATGGCCTGATTTGAACTCTGATATGTACCAACCGTTGTCATTTGAACGGAGGAATCTAATCATGGCTTCACACCCGCACCTTGATGATCGACTGTTTTCCCTCATTGGTTTGCCCTGCAGACACGGTAGCAAGTACAGAACAAATGTTAGCTAGAGATTACCCAATGTTATCTAGCGCAATACTGCGACAAAATAACAGATCGTATTATAGAAGAAAAAATAACTAATACCATATTGAATTATCGACATATGAGTGCACATACCGCACAAGCATACAGTATTTCTTGCATACATCTCTTCCGATTAACATTCAGTCTGCTTTTCGCAAGCCTCGCGCCGAAACCATATTCCCATGAATAGAGGTTGTAGAACTCATATGCTTCATCCAACGAGTCAAAAGATGTGCCAATTGTTGGATTGATGACTGGCCCAGATTTTGTCTCTGCGTAAGCGCGAACTGACAATTCAAGTGTTGTTTTCCTATCAGGGTTCATCTCCCTCTCCTCAGGTGCCTTTCCCAATCCTAACCCCGCAGACAGTGTTTTTGTGGAAAAACACATGGATGAAAATGCTCAATTACCCTCGAAACAAAAATATATCAACATAAAGAACGCCAGGCACAATCGCTACATCCATCCATCTAACAAACCTAGAAACTTAGCTCAAAAAAATCATATAAATTGAAACTACATAATACATATCCCAGTATTCTAAAAATCTCATTCACTTGCAAAATCATAAAAACAACACATACATATGCCATGGATTCATTTTTATCCCACACGAACAGCGAAACAAAAATCCAAAACAGAACACACAGCTCACGCAGCGACCCAACCCCTATAAACTAAAACTCTTTTATCGATAATTCTATCATCACTGCGTGAAACAAACGAATCCAGCTCACTAAAAATGGCACAAATAAATCAGTAATTGGCTAATGGATGTAGGCCCGAAACCACTTCCATCAGTGTGAAAATTAAAAGACTTGAGATAACAGTTTCAACTTGGCAAACGAACCAAACGCATTATGATGCCACAATAAATCGGTAATTGACTAGAGACTAACGCATCTACAACCCAATGAACTTGTGTAGCTGTCGAAGTCAATCCCCCAAGCAAAACAGAATTAACCTAGGCTTGCACATTTTTTCCATCACATGACCCTAATTAGACACCAAATACATGTTACTTTCTCATATCAATATCTCACAAGAAAAAACAACTGCCATCTATACTGCACAGCAATCCAAGGAAGGTGTGCTAACCGCCGGATCAAACAATATAGTCATAGTCTGGCAAAACAAATCAAGGTTCGTGCTAAACAATCGCCAAATAGACGAGGAAAAAATTCTTATGCACATGGTGCCCCCCTGACTAACCTTCGCGTCCACCCGCTGGTCACCTCGGAGCAAACGTCATATGTGGCTCCCTTTCCGACGGCCTGTGGCTCGCCGGCGGCGACCGCCTCCACACCTACAGCGCTCACGGAATCCTGAGACTCCAGCGGCAGTACCGTAGAGCTCCGCATCTCCGTCAATGGCCCTGCAAAAAATCAAATCTAGCTACATGAGTCCAGATCTTACCATGGCAAGCGGCGCTCCGCCATCGGTGCGAAGATGCTCGTCGGGGAAAAAATGGTGGAGGAGAACACGCGTACCCATTTAACTCTAAGCCATTGGTAGACATGGCGACAGAACAGCTTCAAGGCGCCGCCGGAACAGCTTTGAGGAGGCGCCGTCGTTGGCGCAGGCGGGTGCGTAGAGGAAGGGGATGGAATAGGAATTCTGTCGCGTGGCTCCGCTCTGATCCACTAGATTTCTTGTCGCGGCGAGGGGGGTCATCAATTAGGACGAGCTGTGCTGTTTCGAACCAACCCATGGGCCAAATTTCCCTGGTGCAGGTCATGTGATCATTGGCAGAACCAGGAAACAGAATCCAGGAATGGGCCGAACAAGATACACCTATGTGAGCGCTAGGCGTATGCCGGACCGTATTTCATCCTATAGGCCTGGCACAAACCTGGCCCGAACTGACGCATCGTACATCCCAAGGCCCAAATGAACGCGCAAGATAAAGGCCTGCCTGGTGCTCGGCCGCCATAAGCCCGCACTCAATGTAACAGCGAAAACATAAATAAGGTAAGACTTGACATTGTAAACTACTATAGTCCACTTGAGACACCAAGACTAGATGGATAGTTCGTCGTCGTCGTCGTCGTCGTAGTAGTAGTAGTTTAACTTCATGCTGTGATGCCTCCTCCGTTCAAGTCTTCATCCTCTGTTGGGCTCGTCTTGGCCATTGTCCTCCTCTTTGTCGCAGTTCAGCTTTTAGACGAAAGCGTCGTGGTCGGCTTTGGCTTCGAGATAATCCTCGAGACTGAGCTGCGACCTCCTGGCCACCTTGTCATAGTAGTCGTCGTCGAGCTCGACGTAGCCCTTGGCCTGCTGCTCCTGACGCAGCTTGCCCTGGGACGCCTTGAGCTGTCTGTTGAGGTCGTTAAAGAAATCTACCGCGTCGTTCCACATCTCCTTGCACTGAGTCTCTTCTTCGTCGTCGTCGTCGTCTAAGCGGGGAATAGTTTTGTACTCATGGGAAAGGAGATCCTCAACCTCCTCTGGCGGCATCCGGTAAGACATTTTCCTCTTGTCGTCGGCACCCGCGGGCTGGGTCGGGAGCGCCACCGCATCAGCAGGCCGCTCCGCCGCCGCAGCATCAGCAGGCCGCTCCTCCACCGCCACCGCCGCCACGTTGCCCTCTTCACCGGCCATCGCCTCGCCGCGAGATGGATCGATCGATCACACGCAGACGCAGGTCTGGTGGATTTTCGATTTGGGACCCTAGCTTTCGATTCGATGATTTGGGGGACGGCGGCGGCGGCCTGGGCCGATGTTATAAAGGCGGAGGCCCCCTAATTCGACATGGATGTCAATCAATTGGGTCACATACCTCGACGGCCCAATAGCTTCCGTACGAGTTTTGATCTAAAAAAACAGGAGTCCCTCCAAAAAATATCTAAAAAACAGGATAATAATGTTATAAGTGGCGACCGTTCGCCGGGGCTAACCCCAGCAAACGCCCTCCCTGCCGTCGCATGAATTTTGGAGCTGCTCCTGGCGAAGCTAGACAGGGGGATAACCTGCGACCTCGTGTGTGTGCCCGAACTCCCACAGCCACTGGGCTAGGAGAGCTATTGTGAACCTTTTTCTTTTTTGCAATGTCACAAATATTTTTCAATCCTGAATATCTTGTTTTCTTCTATCCATTTTCACATGGTAGTTTTATTTTTTATAGCATGACATCTTTTAAGTGGACGGAGGCTAGTAGACCCTTTTTTTGCGGAAAAAACTTCCAATCTATTCATCTTCAATCATGGTAGTACAACGAACACTAGAAATAATAAAAATTGCATCCAGATCAGTAGACTACCTAGCGACGACTATAAGCACTGATGCGAGATGAAGGTGCGCCGGTGTCATCGCCCCTCCCTCATCGGAGCCGGGCAAACCTTGTTGTAGTAGACAGTCGGGAAGTCGTCGTGCTAAAGCCCCATAGAACCAACGCACGAGAACAACAACCGCCACAGATGAAGAGTGTAGATCAAAAGGAACCAACCTGAAGACACACGAACGAAGATGAACGACGAACAGATCCGAGCAAATCCACCAAAGACAGATCCATTGGAGACACACCTCCACACGTCCATCGATGATGCTAGACGCATCACCAGAACGGGGGCTAGGCGAGGAGACCTTTATTCCATCTTCAGGGAACCGCCGCCATCTCGCCTTCCTAAGCAGGACACAAACCCTAAGAAAGCTCGAAAAAAGATCTAAAAACAGAGCCATCCCACCGGCAAGGAGCAAGATCCACTCTGCCTCGATGGCCCTAAGGCCACCGGAGACGGGACGGACCGACACCGGCGCTGGCGGGAGGCAGAGTACCCTAGCCTTTTGGAGGTGGCGGCTGGCTAGGTCAAGAGGCTAGTAGGCATTAATAGCTAGCTCGAACAAATATCAACAGAATATCCTCTAGAAAAGTCTAGGGTTCCCCTGCCTCCCACCGGCGCCATCTTCGACCCGCCTCGTCTCCGATGGCCTTAGGGCCATGGTGGCGCGGTGGATCTCGGTCCTTGCCGGCGGGAGGGCTCGGTTTTCAGTTGTTCTTTCACGTTTTGTTAGGGTTTGTGTTCTGCCCAGGAAGCCGAGACGGTGGCGGCTTCCTGAAGATGAAATAGGGTTCTCCCCATCTAGCCCCTTCCTGATGGTGTGTCCATCATTGGTGGGCGTGTGGAGGTGTTTCTCCGGCAGATCTGTCGTTGGTGGGTTTGCTCGGATCTGTTCATAGTTCGTCTACGTTCATGTGTTTTCAGGTTCGATCCTTTCGGTCTACACTACTCTTCATCGGCGACGGTTTCTCTTCTGCTACGCTGATCCCATGAGGCCTTAGCACGATGTCGTTCCGGCTGATGTTCGTTGTACTTCCTTGATTGAAGATGAATAGATCAGAAGTTTTCACGCAAAAAGAGAGTAAATGACATCAGCAGTCCTATAACTATTTAGAAGGCATCAAGTAGGTTCTAAAACTTTGAAACTAAGTATTTGGGTCCCAAAACATTTTAAGTTGTGCACCCGAGGTCCTAAACACGCCTCCACCTACTCATGTGGCCATCAAGTAGCGTGCATGAACCCATATATATCTTGTTGATCATTGCAATTCATTTTGTACCAGATTTAACATTAAAATTCAAAATATTTGAAAACCTAACAGAATAACAATTCAATTTGGGAACATGACCATGCCCTTAGCATGTCATATCATTTTTTCAACATGACAACTATTCTGATTGGAACAGAACAATATCAACTTGACCATCAGTCCATAACCACCAAAATAAAATGAATTAAGTTTGCAACATCTCCAGCAACATGAAGTAACTACCAAAATTAAGCATCATCATCGCTTTGCTGCCTTCTATGCCTATCCAAAATGAAGCAACATCATCACTTTATGTCGGTGGAAACGACACCTATGGGACCAACTGGGATCCCTACTACGGTTGCGGGGCGCGGGGTTGAGAGGAGAGCAGGATCGGTAGCCAATTCAGAGCACACGAGATGTTTACCCAGGTTCGGGCCGCGACGTGCGTAAGACCCTAGTCCTGCTTTAGGTGTCTATTTGAGTGTTCTTGCTGTTCTTGAGTAGCTACAATGAGTCACTTGCTCCGGGGTCCGAATCCCTCTCCAGTATGCCTCGGGACTCCTTTTATAGGGAAGGGGATCGCCAAAGTGGCACACAGGAGGTGGCATCGGGGTACTGTGGCTAGGCTTCACTGGTGGAAAAAGGTCCTTTGGTCGCGGTTCGCAACTGCCATTAGTCGCGGTTGCGCAACCGCGACCGAACGGGCGCGACTAAAGGCCCCACCCTTTAGTCGCGGTTGCTTAAGAACCGCGACTAAAGGCCCGTCCACGTGGGCGCCAGGCGGCCGTCGGGGCGGAGGACCTTTAGTCGCGGTTCTTCTGGCCAACCGCGACTAAAGGCCGCCGCAGGTTTAGGGTTTTAGCCCCCCCTAAACCTGTTTTCTGTTTAATTTGTATTGTTTTATTTCTTTTGTGCTTTATTTTAATTTTGAAGGAGTTTCACATATTCTACGGTACTACATACATGCATATGAATGTACAATTTCAAACAAATTTGAAATTAGAACCAAAAAGAATTCAAGAGGAATATACAATATATATTCAATATCATCGGATGACCATATACAATTTTGAACAAGTTTCCATACATAATTTAATGCATATAAAGTTCTACGTCCTCGTAATGGTGTTCTCCTTTAGGATGGAGGACTTCCCTCCTGAACCATCCAGCTAGTTCCTCTTGAAGTGGTCGGAAGCGAGCTTCTGGACTAAGCATCATCCGGAGGTTATTCCTCTGAGCATTGGTATCACTCGGAACCCGCTCAGAGGTGTATCTCCGGATCATCTCACAGACATAGTATGCACATAGATTGGTCCCCGCTGGCTGAATATCCTCACCATTCTTAGCCTTTGCCCTTTTGAATTCTAGCTCTTTTTTGAATTCACCGACCTTTGTATCTACGAACCGTCTCCAAACCCTACGAGGCAAAGAAAATTAAATGAACAAGAGAGTTATTAGTTACTTGATATTAGGAAATGAACGAAATAGGCCGATCGATATAGAGCGCAAATGAATGAAAATAATTACTTCTGCAGCATTCTTCTCATGTCGACCCAAAGCTTTGGATCCTTATTCAGAGAGTCGTGGACGAGACATTCTGAGGTGTCAACTTTAATTACTAGCAGAATCCAGTGGAACCTGCGGACACGATACATGCACAGTACGTCATGCATAACTCATCGATTAGCCGGCCACATACCATGCATGGAGTAAACAAAAGAGAATGTGCTCAAGACAGAAACACTCACCCAAAATGGTAAGGAAATAGAATATCACTTTTGAGTTCCTGCTTTGTAAGAAACTGCCACAGGTCTGCCTCCATGTCGGCGGGGTGATGCTCCAACACATATCCATTAACGATGTGTGGGTCAATGAACCCAACATCATGGATGTTCCTTACTCTGCATTCCTTAATCTTCATTCTGCATGTATAATAGCGGACACAACAATATAGTTAGGACATATATATAGTGCAGGCAATATGAACGAGATGGGGTAGAAATAAATCACTTACAGAACGTAGCAACTGATGATAGATTTGTCGAGCTCGCGCAGATTGAAAAGCTGGAACAATTCACTCAGATGAATTTGTACATAGTAATGTTTGAAGTGATGCTCATATCTAACTTCCGCATAAATATATTCTTTGGCGTTTTTATTTTTTATGTAACCCTTGTACCATTTCAGCAGACCTTTCATTTGTGGAGGTAGATCCTCTTCCTGCGCAGGCTCGACGAGAGGCCCATTCTTCACATATGTAATTACTACCTCCTTCACTGGCGCCTCATCAAGGCCTAACAGTTCACGAAGAGTAATACCTAAGTTGGCCGCTTGTTCTCTGGCACTCGTTACAGTCAATCCATGTGCTGCCGCAGCTGCTATGATATCGGGGTCATCCGGACCGGCGGCTTTCACTATAAGCGGGGCAATCGATTGTTTACTTTGTTCCCCGAGCTGGGCAACTCGTTTCCCGCTTTTTTTACTTTCTAATTCCGTTTTCTCGGCCTCCTCCAAGGCTTTGTTCTCCTGGTTCTCCGCCCGCTCTTTCTTCTCCTTCAACATGAGTGCCTGCCTACGAAGTTCACGTGCATAGTCGTCAGGCAGATTCTTCGCGGCTTGGGACGGTGTGCTCAAAAATGACTTAGCCCACTTCTTTTGCTCATCAGAAAATACTGGCTTGGGCTCGGGCTCTCTTTTCTTCTTGCAGTCCGCCTTCCATTTCTCATGATCAGCAGCCGCGGCCGCGGCAGTTTCCTCGGCACTACGTTCCCAAGGCCTTGTGGGGAGAGGCTTCAATGATGGCTCCGGTACCTTTGTGGTCTTAGGTACATAAGGGTCCGGGTTAATAATCCAGGACTGCTTCTGCTTCTTTGCCGGAGGTGGATTGGGGGGCGGCGTCTGATCACCCGCCGGACGAGGACTGGGGGGCGGCGTCTGATCACCCGCCGGACGTTGTGGACTGGGGGGCGTCGGCTGACGTGACGGAGGTGTAGGTGAACCGCCACCACCGTAGGGGGGTGGACTTGTTGTCCTTGGCGCCTCGCCTGGAAACTTGATAAACTTCTTTTGCCATAGAATGAAATGGCGCTTGACATCTCCAAGTCTTTTCTCCCCTTCAGGTGTAGCAATGTCAATCTCCAGGTCCTCAAACCCTTGGACTATGTCCTCCACCGTGACACGAGCATAGCCATCTTGAATGGGGTTGTTGTGGTGGAGTGCTCCAGGTAAACATGGTAAAGCACTGCCGATGGCTACCTTCATGGACATGTTCCCGATAGGATAATACAGATGACATTCTTTCATCTCCTTTATATCGTCCACGGGGTAGCGAGGAGGCTCCGGTGCAGTAATTTCGACCACCAGAGGCTCCGGTGCAGTAATTTCGACCACCAGAGGCTCCGGTGCAGTAATTTCGATCGTCGGTGCATCTGCACCAGCCGGTGGGGCCTCCGTGGAAGCCACACTGCTTCTCCGCTGCTGGCTTCTGAGATCCGCTGGATGATCTTCATGCTGCGCCCGAGCTGCATCTCGTTCGGCTACTAGTACACTCACGGTTTTCTTCATCACATCCATTTCCGATGCCAACCGCGCCACAACATCTGCTTCCCGATCCATCTTTCTCTTCCGGCTTCTGTAACCGTACGGGTCATCGTTCTGGGGGAACCCTATTTTCCACGGAATGTGCCCCATGCCTCGTACACGTCCTCCGTGTTCAGGATTCCCGAGGGCTTTTGTCAGCGCGTCGTTCTCTCTGTTGAACTTGATCTTCCCCTCTTGAGCATCCCTCATTGCGTCAATAAGGGCTTGGGTGGGTTTAATTATTTTGCCCCGGTAAACACAGTCCCCTGTCTCCGGGTTCAGCGTTCCCCCATGCCCGTACCACCAGCTTTTGGCCCTTGGGTCCCATCCCTCCGTACCTGGACGGATTCCTCGCGCCCTCAGCTCGTTCTCCATCTTCTCCCACCTAGGCTCCCAAAGGCGATACCCTCCTGGCCCCATAATATGATTGTACTCCTTCTTAGCCGCATTTTCCTTATTTTTTTTCGATATTTGAATGAACTGCTCCGATTTCTTTTGCTTCACAAATTCTGGCCAATCATGTTTCAGTTTCTCATATTGTCCTTTGAAATCCGGAGTCTTGTTCTGCTTGACAAAGTCATGGGCTAGATTTTGCTTGAATTTCCGGAATGCGTCGGCCATCTTATGAAGAGCGAACTGTTTGACTAGCCTCCTCCTCTCCTTGTTTTCCTCAATCTTGTTACCCTCCTCATCGAATTTGTTGTATTCCGGAGGTAGAACGAAATGTTCCATAAGCTTTTTGAAGCAATCTTTTTTTGTTCTCTTATCGACAAAAGTGAAACCAGCAATTCGTGCCTTCTTTGGCTTATTCCACTCCTGGACGGTGATCGAGACGTTGTCTCTAACAATGGCTCCGCATTGGTTGACAAACTTGGTGGCGTTCTTGCGGGGCTCCAGCGGCCTGCCGGTTGCACTGTCGACAACCTCGATGGTGCATGTTTCTCCTTGTTTCATCGTCTTGGTTGCGCCACGCTTTGACGACGTACTCGATTGTTTCGACGATCCGGCCGAGGGCTAAAATAAGAAAGAGAGTCGCGCGCGTTAGTCCACACATATTTATTCAAATCAGTTAGTTTGTATCACCAGAGGCTCAATGTATATATATATACCTCGGCGCCGGAGGTGGTTGCTACTTCCATTTGAAGATCGTCGTTTATCGACGTTTGTTCGGCATCATCTTGCTGACGGCGCCCTTCATCTTCACCGTCAAGGTTCAGATAAGAAGAGATATCATCTTCTTCTTGTCCGGTCGGCACATATAGAATATCGCCGTTTATGATGCCGAACATATGTGCTTCACCGTCCGGATCATAGTTGTCCATAATCGGGTCAGCTCTATCGTCCGCCATTATGTCAGTCCTGAAAACATGTAGTAAAAACAAATTAATTAAGTGAAGAAGGGGGGCGGTGGCGGTGGCGGTGGCGAAAGGGCGGTGGCAAAAGGAGGGGGCGAGGAAGGGGTGGGAGAGGGTGTCGCGGTAGAGCGCGAGACGGGGCGGCAGACGACGGCGTCACGGAGAGGGAGGCGAGGACAACACACATTTATAACCCTCGCCGTCCCCTCTCGATCCCTAAAAAAAACACCGCGCGCATCGCCGCCCCCCTCGCCGCCCCCTCTCCGTATATACGTTTTTTTTGTTAATTATCAAATTTTACGGTTTTTTTGTTAATTGTCAAGTTTTAAGTTATTTTACCGTTTTTGTTAAACTAATTAACTAGTTAAATTAAAAAGAACAAAAAAAATTCTCTCTCTCTCTCCACGATCTCGATCGCTCTCTGTAGAGCAGCGTTGAGGGCGGCGAGGCCGGCCCGAGGTGGATTGGGGGGCGGCGTTGAGGGCGGCGAGGCCGGCCGGCGGCGTTGAGGGCAGCGAGGCCGGCCGGCGGCGTTGAGGGCGGGCGAGAGGGGCGCGGTGGGCGAGGGAGGCCGGCGGGCGGCGTACGAGGGCGAGAGGGGGCGGCGGGCGCCGTACGTGGGCGAGAGGGGGCGGCGGGCGACGGCGGGCGGCGTCGAGGGCGAGGGCGACGGCGGGCGGCGTCGAGGGCGAGGGCGACGGCGGCGGTGTTGATTCGGAGAAGACGAGAAGGGGTTCGGGCCCTTGTATTTATAGCCCCCCCCTTTAGTCGCGGTTGGGGAGGCGACCCGCGACTAAAGGGTACCTTTAGTCGCGGTTGGGGAGGCGACCCGCGACTAAAGGGTAACCTTTAGTCGCGGTTGGGGAGGCGACCCGCGACTAAAGGGCTTTTTTGGCGGGTTTTTGTTCCCGCGCGCAACGACCTTTAGTCGCGGTTGGGCAGGCCAACCGCGACTAAAGGTATTCTTAAAATACTTTTTCTTTTTCAAAATGTTAAAAATACAAATAATATATCGAAAAATTCAGAAAAATAAAACTAATTCAATTCAATATGTTAAAAACACAAATATTATATCAAAAAATTCAGAAAAATAAAACTAATTCAATTCAAAATTCTAAAAATACAAATAATATATCAAAAAATTAAGAAAAATAAAACTAATTCAATTCAAAATGTTAAAAATACAAATAATATATCAAAAAATTCAGAAAAATAAAACTAATTCAATTCAATATGTTAAAAACACAAATAATATATCAAAAAATTCAGAAAAATAAAACTAATTCAATTCAATATGTTAAAAACACAAATATTATATCAAAAAATTCAGAAAAATAAAACTAATTCAATTCAAAATTCTAAAAATACAAATAATATATCAAAAAATTAAGAAAAATAAAACTAATTCAATTCAAAATGTTAAAAATACAAATAATATATCAAAAAATTCAGAAAAATAAAACTAATTCAATTCAAAATTTTATACGCCTAGGCAGGAGTATGACTAAATCACTCCAAATTTCATGTATCATCAGTGGTATCTCGAATCATTCGAAAATGGACACCAAACACATCACGGGTAATATAATTCACATGATCCATTCAACAAAGTTTGGTACAATAAATTATTACACATCATTTCTTCCCTTGTGTCCCTGCTTGCTTACGATTGTGCCGTATCCATGGAGCATCCTCATCATTTAACTTAATGCTTGGGTCGGTGTTCACTTTGAAGGGCGGAATTTCAGCAAACATATTATAATCTTCTGACATGTCTGTCTTGTCCTCCACTCCCACGATGTTTCTTTTCCCTGAAAGAACAATGTGGCGCTTTGGATCATCGCATGATGTACTGATCGTTTTCTTATCTTTCCGTTTCCTCGGTTTGCTACTCATGTCCTTCACATAGAAAACCTGAGCGACATCTTTCGCTAGGACGAATGGTTCGTCAAGGTAACCAAGATTGTTGAAATCCACCATTGTCATTCCGTATTGCTGGTCCACCTTTACCCCACCTCCTGTTAGCTTGAACCATTTGCACCGGAACAAAGGGACCTTAAAGGAGGGTCCATAGTCAAGTTCCCATATCTCCTCTATGTAACCATAATATGTGACCTTTTGCCCATTCTCGGTTGCTGCATCAAAGCGGACACCACTGTTTTGGTTGGTGCTCTTTTTATCTTGGGCGATCGTGTAAAATGTATTCCCATTTATCTCGTACCCTTGGAAAGTCGTTATAGTCGAAGATGGTGTCTTGGCCAACATGTACAGCTGATCTACAACATCATTGTCATTCATTAAATGTTTTCTCAACCAACTGCCGAAAGTCTCCATGTGGGCCTTCCTAATCCAGGATTCAGGCTTCCCCGGGTTGTCCGAGCGTAAAATATTCTTGTGTTTCTCAAAGTACGGAGCCACCAAGCTGGAATTGGTCAGTACAGTGTGGTGTGCTTCAGTCAGAGAATGGCCGTCCATACATGTCGTTGATTTCCTTCCGATCGTGCCTTTTCCACTTAGTCTCCCCTCGTGCCGCGATCGAGGAAGACCAATCGGCTTAAGGTCAGGAACAAAGTCAACACAAAACTCAATTACCTCCTCATTTCCATAGCCCTTGGCGATGCTTCCTTCTGGCCTAGCACGGTTACGAACATATTTCTTTAATACTCCCATGAACCTCTCGAAGGGGAACATATTGTGTAGAAATACAGGACCGAGAATGAAAATCTCTTCGACTAGGTGAACCAAGAGGTGCGTCATAATATTGAAGAAGGATGGCGGGAACACCAACTCGAAACTGACAAGACATTGGATCACATCGTTCTGTAACCGTGGTAGATCTTCTGGATTGATTACCTTCTGAGAGATTGCATTGAGGAATGCACATAGCTTCACAATGGCTACTCGAACATTTTCCGGCAGGAGCCCCCTCAAAGCAATCGGAAGCAATTGCGTCATAATCACGTGGCAGTCGTGAGACTTCAGGTTTTGGAACTTTTTCTCCGCCATGTTTATTATTCCCTTTATATTGGACGAGAATCCAGACGGGACCTTCATACTGCTCAGGCATTCAAAAAAGATGACCTTCTCTTCTTTGGTCAGAGCGTAGCTGGCACGACCTTGAAACCATTCCGGATGCCGGTCATCAGGGTCTTTCAAACGTTGCTGGTCCTGCCGTGCTTCCTTTGTATCATTTGTCTTCCCATACACGCCCAAGAAGCTTAGGAGGTTCACGCAAATATTCTTCGTAACGTGCATCACGTCGATTGCAGAGCGGACTTCTAGGACTTTCCAATATTCTAGCTCCCAGAATATAGATTTCTTCTTCCACATGGCTGCGTGCCCGTCAGCTCCCTTCGGAACTGATTGTCCGCCAGGACCCTTTCCAAAGATGACTTTCAAATCCTTGACCATATCAAATACCTCAGCACCAGTGCGTTCCGCAGGCTTCGGCCGGTGATCTGCCTTGCCGTTGTAATGCTTGCCTTTCTTTCTTACTGGATGAATTTTCGGAAGAAATCGACGATGCCCAAGGTACACGTTCTTCTTACAATTTGGCAAATGTACACTTTCAGTCTCATGTAAGCAGTGCGTGCATGCATTGTATCCCTTATTTGACAGTCCCGAAAGGTTACTAAGAGCAGGCCAATCGTTGATGGTTACGAAAAGCAACGCTCGTAGGTTAAATTCCTCTTTTTTGTGCTCATCCCACACACGGACACCAGGTCTGCCCCACAGCTGTAAAAGTTCATCAACTAATGGCCTTAGGTACACATCGATGTCGTTGCCGGGTTGCTTCGGACCTTGGATGAGCACTGGCATCATAATGAACTTCCGCTTCATGCACAACCAAGGAGGAAGGTTGTAGATGCATAGAGTCACGGGCCAGGTGCTATGGCTGGAGCTCTGCTCGCCAAAAGGATTCATGCCATCTGTACTTAGACCAAATCTTATGTTCCTTGCGTCAGCTGCAAAATCTTTGAACTCTCTGTCGATCTTTCTCCATTGCGTTCCATCTGCGGTGTGTCTCAACTCCCCGTCCGACTTACGGTCCTCTTTGTGCCATCGCAACAACTTGGCATGCTCTTTGTTCCTGAACAGACGTTTCAACCGTGGTATTATAGGAGCATACCACATCACCTTGGCGGGAACCCTCTTCCTGGGTTTCCCGCCCTCAACATCGTCACCAGGGTCATCGCCTCTGATCTTATAACGCAATGCAGTGCATACCGGGCATTCATTCAAATTCTCGTATTCACCGCGGTAGAGGATGCAGTCGTTGATGCATGCATGTATCTTCAGAACCTCTAAACCTAGAGGGCAGACAACCTTCTTTGCTTCGTACGTACTGGCGGGCAACTCGTTATTCTTTGGAAACATATTCTTCAACATTTTCAGCAAGTTTTCAAATGCCGAGTCAGCTACACCTGCCTGTGCCTTCCATTTCAGCAAATCCAGTGTGCAGCCCAGCTTTTTCAGACCATCATCGCATCCAGGGTACAACGACTTTCTGTGATCCTCTAACATGCGATCCAAATTCTCCCTCTCCTTTTCAGTTTCGCAGCGTCTCCGTGCATCAGCAATGGTCCGACCAAGATCATCAACGGTCTCATCACGTGCCTCTTCTTCACCTTCACCTTCACCTTCCCCTTCACCTTCCCTTCACCTCCCCTTCACCTTCCCCTTCACCTTCAGCATCCTCCATGAAAGTATCACCGAAATGAGCAAGATAGCTTTCATCGATGAAATCATCCCCTTCTTCATCTTCTTCCATTATAACCCCTCTTTCTCCATGCTTGGTCCAACAATTATAGCTTGGCATGAAACCGTGCCGAAGCAGGTGCAGGTGAACTTCTCTTGAGGAAGAGTAACCCTTCTGATTCTTACAGTCAACACATGGACAGATAACAAAACCCTTCTGCTTGTTCGCATTAGCCACTACGAGGAAATCTTTCAAACCCGTAGTGAACTCGCGGGAGAGTCGGTTACCGTACATCCATTGCCGATTCATCTGCATTATTATAATATAAAATATATAATTAACCATCATGCATTTGTTAAAGTAACTAGCTATAAACAATAGAAATTAAACAATGAACAACACACATGCATATTTTATCAATGACACACATGCATGAAAGGTTCAAGTTGCTAACCGCGATCGAGGAGGAACCTCAAGTGTGGCTCCAACACTTCATATCATGTTTGTTTCACGCTGTTGGGCATTTCATCAAACACCTTGTGTGCATAAGAGGAACCAAAAGCAAACCTACACCCCCTTGTGAAGAGAAGTGGCACCAAATGGCTAAGTGAGTGCGCTGAACTGGTATATATAGGGGAGGAGCTTTAGTCGCGGTTGGCCAGGCCAACCGCGACTAAAGGCCTTTGGGCACCTTTAGTCGCGGTTGGCCTGGCCAACCGCGACTAAAGCCCCTCACGTGCACCAGCTGGCCACCGAGCGCCCTGGCCCAAGCCTTTGGTCGCGGTTCGTCTGCCAAACCGCGACTAAAGACTTCATTAGTCGCGGTTCCTACAGTTTTGCGACTAATGGGGCTGGACGGAAGCCTCTTTTTCTACAAGTGCTTATCGCTAGCCATATGGGACAAGGCGCATTAAATGCGAACCCCCGTCCCGTCTGTCGCCGCTCCACCCTGCTCAGACACGTGTCCGGGCCAGCGGGGCGCGTGGTGCCATGTAAGCTGGCAGGAAGCTGAGGTGGCGCGGTGGAGAAGTCTTCACGAAGATTTGCATGCCCCACGTAGGCGTCGTTGAGTTGGCCTAGAAGCCTCCTGTTGACACGCATGCGCGTGCCTAGCTGGTGGGCTGACAGCTGCATGAGGAGTGGTGGCGGGATCGTGGCAGGCGTGGGACTGGCTGTGGCCTCACAGGTGTCCTCGGCAAGGGCCTTGTCGGGGCCCCAGCAAGGGTCTTGCCACGGCATCGTGGTCGTCCCCGGCAAGGGTGTTGCCGGAGGCCTTGTGGATTTCCTTGGCAAGGATCTTACCAAGGATCGTCGTCTTCTGCTCTTTGTCTTCACAAAGATCTGCATGCCACCACAGAAGTGCCTCTCGAGCCCGGTTCCAATGAAGTTGGAAGCCTTGGGCTCAAGGGTGGCGTGTTCCGCTGGCATGGGGTTGGGAAAGTTGCCCCGACAAGGCTCTCGCCGGGGACGCGGAGGCCGCCCCGGCACGGCTCTTGCCGGGGAGAACCACCTTGCCCTTTTGGTCTTCTGGTCTTGGCGTTGCTTTGACCGTTTCTGCGGCTTTGACCCCTCCCTCTGCTCTGCTTAGTGTGGTCGTGGGCGCGGCTCCGACTGCACGTGCACTTAGTAAGGGGTACAAAGTAGTGCCCCTACTTTAGTGCACCGACAGGAGCCCCCGGGCCTGGGCCACACATAAGTGTCACACATTGTTGGGATAGGCCCAGAACGTTGCGCGGGCAGGCGGGGCGGTTCTTACCGCAGTAATTTTTTTGTCTGTTGCGCTTCCCCATGAGCTGCGTTGAACGTGCGACGTGGGGGTCGTGCGTGACGTGGGGGTCATGCACGGAGCGGCTGCTGTGCACATGCATCACATCGCAGTTAATGGGAAGGGAAGCGGTCCGCACCTTCCCCATAAAAAGGAATAACTGAGAGCACACCGCCCTTTTACCCCCCTGCGCTCTCCCCAATCTTGGAATCGCCGTTCCGCACTCCTTCCTCTTCAAGCTTCCACACTTGCTCGTCACCACCGCGCCTCCGCTGTTCTCGACACCTCGCCCCTCTCCATCCGCCATGGCGCCCAAATCCAGCAAGGGGAAAGGAGCAGCCAATGACGCGAAGGAGAAGGAGCTGCCGGAAAGCGAGGCGGTAGTGCGGCGGACGCAGTTCGCCTACTTCTCCGCGTCGTCAATCGACGTCTTCGAGCTCAGGGATTACTTCAAGCTGCTGTGGGGACAGCGACGACTGGGCACCCTGCCACCCGCGCCCTTCCCGCTGATTGAGACGATGCCGTCTCAGAACGGTATCCATTCTTTGTCGATTTCTTCTTCTGCGGGCTATGTCCCCCCTTTTCTGATTTCTTCAACGATGTTATGTGTACTTTTCGCTTTCATCTGTTGGATCTTACGCCGAATGACGTGGTGGGCTTGGTGCTCTTCACCCATCTTTGTGAGGGCTTCGCCGGGGTGTTTCCCAACATGGCGCTCTTCTGCCACTACTTCTACCCCCGCATCCAACCTGGGGGCGCCCTTTCTGGGAGCGTCGCCTGGATGCCGAGGGCCCAGGAGAAAAGCGCGTACCCGGAGGGCGCCTCGAGGGAGAGGTGGGAAGAGTGGCGGGGCCAGTGGTGCTGGATTGTGGAGAAGGACCCACCGGATTTCTGCCGGGGTGTTCGCTAGGAGCCGCTGATCCGCAACCGGGCCTGGGGCAACCTCGACACTAACGATGCGAAGCTCTCGATCGCCACCACCAGGATCCGCCGCCTCACCGAGGCCGGGCTCACCCTTGAGATGATTGGGGCAGATTTCGTCCGCCGCCGAATCGCTCCACTGCATAACAAGGGGAGGCTGACCTGGGATTATCAGAACGCGACGAACATCATGAGGCTCCGCCTCGGCCTACAGAACAACCTCACGGTGATGGGGCATGCTTGGTATTGCCAGAGGATCTTCCAGATCAATGTGTTCGACGACGGCAGGGTGGAGCGGACCGGCAGGGCTGCGAAGTCCGGCAAGACCGTCAAGGGGCCCTTATTCGGGCTGCCCGCGGGGGTGGTCCCGCTGAGCAACAACACCCGCCAGTCTGACATCCTTGCCATGATGCCGGACTTCAACGTGCATGGCCTGATGCCGGGCTGGGCCGAGCCCCCGGCACACATGGTGCAGAAGTTCTTTGACACTCTAGTGGAGGAGTTCGACCATGAGGAGCCGAAGCTCATCCGGGAGACTACCCAAGAGGAGCTGGACTACATCACCGCCAGGGTGGCGGAGACGGATCTTATTAACACGGTCGGCAGTGCTGGCGGCATGGGAGACGCGGCTGCTATGGCAGCAGAGGAGAAGGAGTTCGCTCAGTGGGAGAAGTCCGTCAAGGAGGCGGGCGGCGTCAGCACCGACGCCCCCCTTGTTGAAGATGTGGTCGAGGAGTTGTTCGAGGAGGAGGCTGAAGCTGACGACCCCCCAACAACGAAGAAAGGACACACCCTGCACCGGGCCAGCTCTGGCGGGCCGGTCCGACACGGCAGGGGCGAACCGCAAGTGGTGCCGGCGGGAACCGCGCGCGTGACGAGGGCCGCGGAGGCGAAGAAGAAAGCCGCGATGGTGAAGAAGAAGGCGACTGCCTCTTCTTCATCCAAACGCTACCGGACTCCATCGCCTCCCCCTTCTCCCGCAAGCACCGACATGGGGGTCGCCTTCAACTTCTCATCCCTTAGCCTGAGGAGGAAGCGGAAGGCAACAAACGAGGAGACGGAGGACGAGTAAGCATCCTGCCCCCCGTCACTCCTGTCCTTCCCCGCTGCGTTGCTTATCTTGACATGTCATTGTCTTGGCAGGGGCATGGAGACTCTGGCCCAGTGGGTGGCGAAGAGGGCCAAAGCTTCGACGGACAGCCAGCCCCCAGCGGGCACTCCAGGTGCACCGCTGGTGGTGGAAAGCAGCCCGGACAACAGCCCCCGACTCAGCCCCAGCGTAAGCCCATCAACCATTCCTTTCCCCACGTCTGCCGGGGTGTGGGGGTGCTGACGCTAACCTTGTCAGGCTCGCAGGAGAAGAGCGACAGCAGGAGGAGCCACTGAGGGCTTCTCCCAACATGCCGCCCCCTTCTCCCACACCGCCCCGGGGGGTGTCCCCGGCAAGGGCATCCACCACCGAGCCCATGCAGATGGAGGAGGAGGAGGAAGTGAACTTGGGTGCTGGCGGCCTTGGCACAAGTGAGTTCGTTAGCCCCTTGCCCCTGCTTGTTTCTTATGTCTCTCTTTCTCTTATTTTTTTGGTTTGGCTCTGCCTCATTCCATACTGGTATCTAGGCGTTCCCTCGGTGGACCAGGGGACCACCGACGCCACCATCGAGGAGATCACCAAGGATGCGGAGGCCGAGGCCACCAAGATCGCCACCGAGGAAGCCGCCAGGGACGCTGACACTACAAAAAAATACACTTCCGTGATGATACGTGTTTGTCACAGTAGGTCGCATTTTCTGTCATGCATGTACATCCATGGCGATTTTATGACCAAATCAAGATAGTCATACATGTGTTGTCGTAGAAGTGTTCCATGACATTACAAAAATTATCATCACGGAAGTGTCCACTTCCATGACGATAAATCGTGCGTCACAGAAGTGCTTTCGTCAAGGGTGACCAACACGTGGCATCCACCGTAACGGAATGTTGTTAATCTATCGGGTCGAGTTTTGGATCCGATAACCCCTTAACAGCTCGGACCAATGGGAAATTTCTACGTGTAAAATTCTTATTGGCCGGACGAAACACGTGTCAGCTCGTTAGTGGGTCAGATAGGTGCCTATGATATGTCTACACGTGCCACGTCCCACCACTGGCCCATTTAGCTTACAAAGCCGGCCCATTTGACTTGGTCAAAAGTTAACGGGCTGGCCCATGAAAAGCATGTTAACAGTCTCTTTGCAAATAACCCATTTTACGGCCCGGTAACTCACGGCCTGTTAGGCCCTAATGGAGATCGGCCCAACAACGTCATGTGGGCCGTCGAATATAACACCAGCCCATTTCACTTTCGGCCCATGTATGGCCCACGATGTCTTTCGTCCCACACGAGGCCTTTGTATCTTTAGGCCCTTGAGAGGCCCACGGTGACTCTAGCCCATAATGAACAGTAATTTTCTTTGTACCCATTAACGGCCCGTGATTCACATGGGCTGTTTCCAGCCCATGTTAGCTTTTGGCCTATTGACGGCCCATACGTTCTTGGGCTCCTTTCCGGCCCCCGATTACTTCCGGCCCGTTACTAGCCTGTTCCCCTAATGGGCAAAATTCGGCCCATGGAAAGAGTCGGCCCGTTTCTGGCCTGTTAACCCGTTGCACCGTTTCCAGCTCGTGTTAGCTTTCAGCCTATTGACGGCCCATACGTTCTTGGGCTCCTTTCTGGCCCTCGATTACTTCCGGCCTGTTATTGGCCTGTTCCCCTAATGGGCCAAATTCGGCCCATGGCAAGAGTCGGCCCGTTTCTGGCCTGTTAACCCGTTGCGCCGTTTCCAACCCGTCCTATATTCTGGCCCATTAATGACCCGTTATGCCTATGACGGAATTAAGCCTTTGCTGTCCTCCGGCCTGTTAACGACCCATTATTGTGCTGGGCCGGTACCAATTACGCCCGTTTATGGCCCATGTAGATCCATTTATCCGACGACCAGAGGCCCACCGACTCTACGGCCCTGATGGAGGCCCATTTATCGATGACCTGTAGGAGACCCATGGATCCTACGGCCCGTAGGAGACCCATGGATCCTACGTCTCGTATATGGTCCATGGTTGTTGCGGCCACTAACAAACCAGGGAAAAAGTAGACTAGGAAATAAATAAGGCCGATACTAACGCTAGGCTATTTAGGCGATTGCACAGATTACATCCACTCGGCATCAAAGATCACCACCAGTGCAAATATGGGAAACACCCTACACTATACAAAAATGGCTTGCTGTTTTCTTCAGCCGGTGGCTACATGTTAAGAACAAATTTTGTATCGCACCAAAACAAATTACGACTATATAACAAAAGGAAGGCTGGCATAAAACTTAACAGTCTAGCAGATAAATGCACCACCAGAAGTTCAGAAGCTCAGTTCATTTGACCTGACTGTTATGTTTTCATGTTGTATTGTCCGATGGAGCTCCATAACCCTCGCCTTCATTTCTCCTAGGCTCCTGAACAACATACTAAATGTTTGATAGTCTGGTTTCAAAACCATGCATATCTTGATGACATCGAACAATGTCTCTCCTTGTTTCACAAAGGGTCTCTGTTAGGGAATGGACTTGTGTCTGAAGCGTAGATACAACATTGCTTTGAGCTTGCATATCTTGATCATGAGGCAGTTTGGACGAGACTACCTTAACAACCAACCTAGTATTACGCAAGAACGTGCTTTTGGCACTGTTAGTGGACAGGTACTGACCCACTGTAGCAAGAGCTGACATTGCGGTTATAGTTGCCTCGCCACCTTCAGAAGGTGGCGGTTCCACCATTTTTTCCATAGCTCGCTGAAAACTTGAGTTTTTACATTGGTAGTACCATAACAGAAGATATTAAGGAGGCAACAAAACCAAACAAAATAGCTTTGGTCTATATACAAAACTTATTCTGGTGAACCCATGTAAAATATTAGTTGTATTTTATTGAAAAGTACATAATAAAACCAGGTTCCAAACATATGACCATGTACCATCGCTAATGTATTGTCTATTTCTTCACATTGTATTGAGGGCTAAGGATAAAGAGACGAAGTTTATAATACGGTGAGCATAGTATGACATCATTCATATCACAAAACAACTGAGAACAGACAAACAGGCAATTGTAACATTGTGTTGGCAAGTCCAGCACGGAACTAGATTACGGGTCAAGATCAAAGGAATGTCACTCCTCTATTTTAAACCTTGTAAGGTGCAATGATACGCTAAGAAAATTGTGTATAAAATTGAAAAGAGTAATAGACATTGGCTGCAAACCATGCAGTTCAAGGCACAAGTCAGAGTAAGTAGTAGTTAAAAGGCATGAGGATTAAGGACTTACAACAGCGGCTTTGACTGGTGTAGTCATGCCCTTCTTCTTGCTGGTGTGAAAGTCCTTGAAGATTTCCACATCATTTGGTTCAGGTACTTTTTGGTACTTGCGGGCTTTCCTCTGCATTTCGAACAAGTCAATATAGATCTAATAATATGGTACAGCGAAAAGAGTGAAACAACAGCTAATTACAAGAGCCTCGCAGTGTGCAATATAGCTACGAGATCCTGTCGTCTGTTGGAATTTCACTTTCGTATGGTTGGCCTTGTTCTTCAAACAATTCACCTACAAGAAGAGAGATTTGTGTGGCACATGCGTAAATAGGACTTCAACATCTGATCTGATCACATATATATATATATAATGTACCCGATACTTCAAATCAGACCAGTGTTTAACAAGGCCCCTCTGATGACCCACAAGTGTAGGGGATCTATCGTAGTCCTTTCGATAATTAAGAGTGTCAAACCCAACGAGGAGCAGAAGGAAATGATAAGCGGTTTTCAGTAAGGTTTTCTGAAAGCACTAAAATTGTAGGTGATAGATAGTTTTGTGATAAGATAAATAGTAACGAGTAAAAAGTAAACAAAGTAAATAAAGTGCAGCAAGGTGGCCCAATCCTTTATGTAGCAAAGGATAAGCTTGGACAATTTCTAATAATGAGAAAGGAGCTCCCGAGGACACATGGGACTTATCGGCAAGCTAGTTTCATCACGTTCATATGATTCGCGTTCGGTACTTTGATAATTTGATATGTGGGTGGACCGGTGCTTGGGTACTGCCCTTACTTGGACAAGCATCCCACTTATGATTAACCCCTATTGCAAGCATCCGCAACTACAACAAAAGTATTAAGGTAAACCTAACCATAGCATGAAACATGTGGATCCAAATCAGCCCCTAACGAAGCAACGCATAAACTAGGGTTTAAGCTTCTGTCAATCTAGCAACCCATCATCTACTTATTACTTCCCTATGCCTTCCTCTAGGCCCAAACAATGGTGAAGTGTCATGTAGTTGACGTTCACATGACACCACTAGAGGAGAAGACAACATACATCTCATCAAAATATCGAACGAATACCAAATTCACATGACTACTAATAGCAAGACTTCACCCATGTCCTCAGGAACAAACGTAACTACTCACAAAACATATTCATGTTCATAATCAGAGGTGTAATAATATGCATTAAGGATCTGAACATATGATCTTCCACCAAGTAAACCAATAAGTATCAACTACAAGGAGTAATCAACACTACTAGCAACCCACAAGTACCAATTTGTGGTTTTGGATACAAGATTGGATACAAGAGATGAACTAGGGTTTGAGAGGAGATGGTGCTGGTGAAGATGTTGATGGAGATTGACCCCCTCCCGATGAGAGGATCGTTGGCGATGACGTTGGTGATGATTTCCCCCTCCTGGAGGGAAGTGACCCCGGCAGAACAGCTCTGCCAGAGCCCTAGATTGGTTTCGCCAAGGTTTCGCCTCGTGGCGGCGGAGTTTCGTCCCGTAAGCTTGCCCACGATTTTTTCCAGGGTAAAAGCCTTCATATAGCGGAAGATGGACATCAGAGGGCCACCAGGGGGCCAAGGAGACAGGGGGCGCGCCTAGTAGGGGGGGGGCCCACCCTCCTGGCCAGGGTGTGGGCCCCCTGATATATTTCTTTCGCTTAATAATTCTTAATTAATCCAAAAACATGTTTCGTGGAGTTTCAGGACTTTTGGAGCAGTGTAGAATAGGTTTCCAATATTTGCTCCTTTTCCAGCCAGAATTCCAGCTGCCGGCATTCCCCCTCTTCATGATAAACCTTGTAAAATAAGAGAGAATAGCCATAAGTATTGAGATATAATGTGTAATAACAGCCCATAATGCAATAAATATTGACATAAAAGCATGATGCAAAATGGACGTATCAACTCCCCCAAGCTTAGACCTCGTTTGTCCTCAAGCGGAAGCCGATATCGAAAAATATGTCCACATGTTTAGAGACAAAGGTGTCGATAAAAATAAAATACGGACATGAGGGCATCATGATCATTCTTACAACAACAACATATATAGATTCCATCATATAATTTCTTATGCTCAAGTGACAATCAATTCACAATATTAAGTATGGTTCAAAAACTTCATTGAGAACTAACAAACTATAATCTCAGTCATTGAAGCAATCGCAATTTATCATAACATCAGAAAGAGTCAACAATAGAGCTTTTCAGCAAGTCCACATACTCAACTATCATATAGTCTTCTATAATTGCTAACACTCACGCAATACTTGTGGTTATGGAGTTTCAGCCGGACACTAAGAAAGATAGGGGCTTATTGTGTTGCCTCCCAACGTATTCACCTTTAGGTGATGTCAACAATAATAGCCCATGCTAACGAACATCCAATTGGATATATGTATCATGATCTTTCAAACACGAGGAGCTTGCCAAAGGATAAAATGAAAAAGGGAAAGGTGAGGATCACCTTGACTCAAGTTCAAAATCAAAACATAAAGTAAGAACATAAAGTAAAGATAGGCCCTTCACAGAGGGAAGCAGAGGTTGTCATGTGCTTTTAGGGTTGGATACACAAAATCTTAGTACGAAGGAACGTCACTTTATATTGCCACTTGTGTATGGACCTTTATTATGCAGTCTGTTGCTTTTATTGCTTCCATAACAAGATTGTATAAAGCTTATTTTCTCCGCACTAATAAGTCATGCATATTTAAGGAGCAATTTTTATTGCTTGCACGGATGACAACGTACTTGAAGGATCTTACTCAATCGATAGGTAGATATGGTGGACTCTCATGGCAAAACTGGGTTTAAAGGGTATTTGGAAGCACAAGTAGTATCTCTACTTGGTGCTAGGAATTTGGCTAGCATGAGGGGGAAGGACAAGCTCAACATGTTTGGAAGGTCAATGACAATATACTTTAACTGAGATGTGAGAAAACATAAACCATTACGTTGTCTTCCTTGTCCAACCTCAACTCTTTTAGCATGTCATACTTAATGAGTGCTCACAATCATAAAAGATGTCCAAGATAGTATATTTTATATGTGAACCTCTCTTCCCTTATCACTTCCTATTAATTGCAACGATGACCAAAACTACGTTTATCAACTCTCAACAACCTTCATGCCTCATACTTTCTATACGTGAAGTTATTACTAACCATAAGATCAATAAGAACTCTTTAATTCTTTCTACTTTCTCAATATCATAGCAACAAAGCAAAGCCCTTTACTTAACACTAATCTTTATTATAGATAGCTCACGGACTCGATTACAAAAAGAGATCACTAAGAAAAACTCAAAACTACTTGATATCAAAACTTCAATCTACTGGATCAAGATACTACTAAAAGGATCGAACTAAATAAAATGATAAAGATAGGAGTGTGATGGTGATACGATACTGGGGCGCCTCCCCCAAGCTTGGCAGTTGCGAAGGGGGAGTGCCCATACCCGTGTGATTATGTCTTCGGAGGTGGTGAAGTAGGAGTTGTTGATGATGTAGGCTTGTCGTCCGTCTTCCAAGGCATAGGCTCACCATCGTAGAAGGATGATCGAGTCTCTGGGATCCTTAAATCTGCAGCCAAACTCATCCTTTTGAATCTATATTCATACTCACAGTTCTGGTTTTGCAGATCATAGATCTGGGCTTGGAGGTGCTCGATTTTCTCTTGGAGCTTGAAGATGGTTTCCCCAATGACTTTGGCATCTAGCTTGTGGGTGTTGGTGAACTCCATGATCATCATCTGGTTAGCGTTGAGTCCACGCTCCACCATCCCTTGGCACTTGAAAACTTGCTGCTCCATAGCTTCGAGCTTTGTCTCCACGCTTCCGGTACGCCTTGGTCCCTCCACATCACGGATGTGCACCACCCCCTCACGCATATCAATGGTTTGAGGGTGTTGCAGCACCTCCGCGAGGTAGGGGTTGATAACCCTCTCGAAAAACTTGTCCTTGGGAGCGCTTGGAGATGCCATAATGCTCTAGATCTGCAACAGAAAATAGCTCGAAACGAAAACAGAGGATATTTGGGTGATAAGGTGGTCAAAACCTTTGGGAATATATATAATGGATTTTTATCGACCAGAATACGTAAAGTGCAAGAAAACGGACTCCGGGAGGCACACGAGGTGCCCACAAGATAGGGGGCGCGCCCGGTAAGGGTGGGCGCGCCCTCCACTCTCGTGGGGGCCTCGTGTCCCTTTCAGACTACTTCTTCCTTCCTAAAATTCTCAAATAATCCAAAACTGATAAAAAATGCCATTGGAGTTGTTTTGGGGTCGGTTTACTTACCGTACCACATACCTATTCCTTTTCGGAGTCTGGAACATTCTGGAAAGTGTCCCTTATGTATTCCTCCGGGGTTACGGTTTCAATAATATTAGTTTCAACATTAATAGGATTACCTGAAATATAATGTTTAATTCTTTGACCGTTTACCACCCTTGGACTTGTGCCTTCGAAGTTGTTGATCTTTATGGCACTAGAACGATAGACCTCCTCGATAACATAGTGACCTTCCCATTTAGAGAGAAGCTTTCCTGCAAAAAATCTTAAACGAGAGTTGAATAATAACACATAATCACCTACGTTAAACTCATGCTTTTGTATCCTTTTATCATGCCAGTGCTTGACTTTTTCTTTGAATAGCTTGGCATTCTCATAAGCTTGGGCTCTCCATTCATCAAGTGAGCTAATATCAAACAACCTCTTCTCACCGGCAAGTTTGAAGTCATAATTGAGCTCTTTAATAGCCCAATATGCTTTATGTTCAAGTTCAAGAGGTAAATGACATGCTTTTCCATAAACCATCTTATATGAAGACATACCCATAGGATTTTTATATGCAATTCTATAGGCCCATAATGCATCATCAAGTTTTTGGACCAATTCTTTCTAGATCTATTAACAGTCTTTTGCAAAATTAATTTGAGCTCTCTATTTCTCAACTCTACTTGACCACTAGACTGCGGATGATAAGGAGATGCGATTCTATGATTGACATCATACTTAGCAAGCATCTTACGGAAAGCACCATGAGTAAAATGTGAACCACCATCAGTCATAAGATATCTAGGGACTCCAAACCTCGGAAAAATAACTTCTTTAAGCATTTTAACAGAAGTGTTATGATCAGCACTACTAGTTGGAATAGCTTCTACCCACTTAGTAACGTAATCAACAACAACTAAAATATGTGTATAACCATTAGAGGCAGGAAAAGGTCCCATATAATCAAAGCCCCAAACATCAAATGGTTCAATAACAAGAGAATAATTCATAGGCATTTCTTGACGTCTACTAATATTACCAATTCTTTGACATTCGTCACAAGATAAGACAAACTTACAAGCATCTTTGAAGAGAGTAGGCCAATAAAAACCAGATTGTAGTACCTTATCTGCAATTCTATCTCCAGCGTGCTGTCCTCCATATGATTCAGAGTGACACTTGCGTAGGATCTGTTCCTGTTCATGCTCAGGTACACAACGTCTAATAACACCATCTACTTGTTCTTTATAAAGGTGTGGGTCATCCCAAAAGTAATGTCTTAAATCATAAAAGAACTTTTTCTTTTACTGGTATGTGAAACTAGGTGGTATAAATTTAGCAACAATATAATTAGCGTAATCAACATACCATGGAGCAGTACGAGAAGCATTAATGACCGCTAATTGTTCATCAGGAAAGCTATCATCAATAGGCAGTGGGTCATCAATAAAATTCTCTAACCTAGACAAGTTGTCTGCAACGGGGTTCTCAGCTCCCTTTCTATCAATAATATGCAAATCAAACTCTTAGAGCAGGAGAACCCATCTAATGAGTCTAGGCTTAGCATCTTTCTTTTCCATAAGATATTTAATAGAAGCATGATCAGTGTGAATAGTAACTTTGGAATCAACCATATAAGGTCTAAACTTATCACATGCAAACACAACTGCTGAGAATTCTTTTTCAATAGTAGCTTAATTTCTTTGGGCGGTATCAAGAGTCTTACTAGCATACTGGATAACATTCAATTTCTTACTGACTCTTTTCCCTAGAACAACACCTACAGCATAATCACTAGCATCACACATAATTTCAAAAGGTAAATTCCAATCAGGTGGCTGAACAACAGGTGCAGTGATCAAGGCTTTATTAAGTATTTCAAATGCTTCTACACAATCATCATCAAAGACAAAAGGAATATCTTTTTGCAATAAATTAGCCAGAGGCCTAGAGATCTTAGAAAAGTCCTTAATGAACCTTCTGTAAAAACCGGCATGACCGAGGAAACTTCTTATACCTTTTATGTCCTTGGGACATGGCATCTTTCCAATAGCATCAACTTTAGCTTTATCAACTTCAATACCTCTCTCGGAGATGTTGTGCCCCAAGATAATGCCTTCATTAACCATAAAGTGACACTTTTCCCAATTTAGAATGAGACTAGTGTCTTCGCATCTCTGCAAAAATGATCAAGGTTGCTCAAACAATTATCAAAGGAGGATCCATAAACAGAGAAGTCATCCATGAATACCTCGCAAATCTTTTCACAAAAATTAGAGAATATAGCCATCATGCATCTTTGAAAGGTAGAAGGTGCATTACATAAACCAAAAGGCATACGTCTATAAGCGAAAGTACCGAAAGGGCAAGTAAAAGTAGTTTTTGCTTGATCTCCCGCTAACACAGGTATTTGAGAGAAACCAGAATAACCATCTAGAAAGCAAAAGCGTGTGTGTTTGGATAGTCTTTCTAGCATTTGATCAATAAAAGGTAAAGGGTAATGATCTTTCTTAGTAGCTTTATTTAATATATGAAAATCAATTACCATCCTATAACCTGTAATAATTCTCCGCGGGATCAATTCATCTTTATCATTAGGAACAACAGTAATACCTCCCTTTTTAGGGACACAATGGACAGGGCTTACCCAATCACTATCAGCAACAGGATAAATTATACCTGCCTCAAGGAGCTTTAGTATCTCCTTCCTTACCACTTCTTTCATCTTAGGGTTTAGTCATCGTTGAGTATCTCTAACTGGTTTGGCATCGTCCTCCAATTTAATTTTGTGTTGACATAACATGGGACTAACGCCCTTAAGATCATCCAGAGTATATCCAATAGCAGCTCGATGCTTCTTCAGAGTTTTCAATAATCTTTCTTCTTCTTGCTCTGAAAGGTTAGCACTAATAATAACAGGATACATTTTCTTTTCATCAAGATAAGCATACTTAAGATTATCAGGTAAAGGTTAATTTCAAACACGGGATCACCCTTGGGTTGAGGGGGATCCCCAAGAATTTCAACGGGAAAGTTGTGTTTCAAAATAGGTTCTTGTTTAAGGAATACTTCATCTATTTCCCTTCTTTCTTTCATAAACATATCATTTTCATGGTCTAGCAAATATTGTTCTAACGGATCAGTAGGAGGCACTGCAATAGAAGCAAGACCAATTATTTCATCTTTACTAGATAATTCTCTATCATGGGGTTGTCTACGAAATTTAGCAAAATTAAACTCATGAGTCATATCATCTAAGCCAATCGTAACAACATCCTTTTTACAATCAATCCTAGCTTTAACAGTGTTCAAGAAGGGTCTACCAAATATAATGGGACAAAAGTCATCTTGAGGGGTAGTAAGAACAAGAAAATCAGCAGGGTATTTAACCTTCCCACACAAGACTTCAACATCTCTAACAATCCCGATTGGTGAAATAGTATCTCTATTAGCAAGCTTGATAGTGACATCAATATCTTCTAACTCAGCAGGTGCAATGTCATGCATAATTTCTTTATATAAATCATAGGGTATTGCACTAGCGCTAGCACCCATATCACATAAACCATGGTAATAATGATCTCCTATTTTAACAGAAATAACAGGCATGCCTACAATGGGTCTATGTATCTTAGCATCTGGTTTTGCAATATTAGCAGCTTCATCACAGAAATAAATAACATGCCCATCTATATCATCATCCAAGATATCTTTAACCATAGCAATACTAGGTTCAACATTGATTTGCTCAGGAGGTGTATAAGTCCTAGTATTACTTTTACAAACAACAGTCGAAGTTTTAGCATGATGCTTTATCCTAACAGGAAAAGGTGGTTTCTCAACATAAGTAGTAGGAACAATAGGATCACTATAAGTGATAGTCTTTTCTTCAACTGTAATAGGTGCAACTACTTTCAATTCAATAGGAGGATTATATTTAAACCACTTCTCTTTAGGGAGATCAACGTGAGTAGCAAAAGATTCACAGAAAGAAGCTACTATCTCAGAGTCAAGTCCATACTTAGCGCTAAATCCACGAAAAGCATCGGTATCCATAAAGGATTTAACACAATCGAACTTAGGTGTCATACATGACTCCTTACCACCGTCAGAACCCCAATCTTCAGAGTTGCGTCTAATTCTTTCCAATAAGTCCCATTTGAAATCAATAGTCTTCAGCATATAAGAACCAACACAGGAAGTATCGAGCAGGTTGCGATTATCAAGAGAAAGCCGAGCATAAATTTTTTGAATAATCATTTCCTGAGAGAGCTCATGATTGGGGCATGAATATAACATTGACTTAAGCCTCCCCCAAGCTTGAGTGATGCTTTCTCCTTCGCTAGGGCAGAAATTATATATGTAATTACGATCACGATGAACAAGATGCATAGGGTAGAACTTCTGGTGAAAATCCAACTTCAATCGCTTATAATTCCAAGATCCCATATCATCACATAGACTAAACCATGTCAATGCATCTCCCTTGAAAGATAAAGGGAAGAACTTCCTTTTGACAACATCATCGGGGATACCTGCAAGCTTAAATAATCCACAAACTTCATCCACAAAGATAAGGTGTAAATTGGGATGCAACGTTCCATATCCTGCAAATGGATTAGCTAGCAGTTTCTCTATCATACCCGAAGGAATATCAAAATAAACATTTTCATAAAGTTCAGTAGGTTGAGGAGGAACTCTTTTCTCTACTGGTCGGGGCGAAGATGCCCCAAACAAGCCCCTCAATGGATTAGTTTCCATAGTAACAAGTAACAAAATTTTTTAGCACACTATATAAATGTTTCCTTACCAAGTTCCACTCACCAAAAGCGCTACACTCCCCGGCAACGGTGCCAGAAAAGAGTCTTGATGACCCACAAGTGTAGGGGATCTATCGTAGTCCTTTCGATAAGTAAGAGTGTCGAACCCAAGGAGGAGCAGAAGGAAATGATAAGCGGTTTTCAGTAAGGTTTTCGGAAAGCACTGAAATTGTAGGTGATAGATAGTTTTGTGATAAGATAAATAGTAACGAGTAAAGAGTAAACAAAGTAAATAAAGTGCAGCAATGTGGCCCAATCCTTTATGTAGCAAAGGATAAGCCTGAACAATTTCTAATAATGAGAAAGGAGCTCCCGAGGACACATGGGACTTATCGTCAAGCTAGTTTCATCATGTTCATATGATTCGCGTTTGGTACTTTGATAATTTGATATGTGGGTGGACCGGTGCTTGGGTACTTCCCTTACTTGGACAAGCATCCCACTTATGATTAACCCCTATTGAAAGCATCCGCAACTACAACAAAAGTATGAAGGTAAACTGTGACGCCCCCGATTCAATCGTACACTAATCATGCATGCAAACGTGTACGATCAGGATCAGGGACTCACGGGAAGATATCACAACACAACTCTAAAACATAAATAAGTCATACAAGCATCATAATACAAGCCAGGGGCCTCGAGGGCTCGAATACAAGTGCTCGATCATAGACGAGTCAGTGGAAGCAACAATATCTGAGTACAGACATAAGTTAAACAAGTTTGCCTTAAGAAGGCTAGCACAAACTGGGATACAGATCGAAAGAGGCGCAGGCCTCCTGCCTGGGATCCTCCTAAACTACTCCAGGTCGTCATCAGCGGGCAGCACGTAGTAGTAGGCACCTCCAGTGTAGTAGGGGTCGTCGTCGACGGTGGCGTCTGGCTCCTGGACTCCAGCATCTGGTTGCGACAACCAGGAAGAAAGGAAAGGGGAAAAAGGGGGGAGAAAGCAACCGTGAGTACTCATCCAAAGTACTCGCAAGCAAGGAACTACACTACATATGCATGGGTATATGTGTAAAGGGCCATATCAGTGGACTGAACTGCAGAATGCCAGAATAAGAGGGGGATAGCTAGTCTTATCGAAGACTACGCTTCTGGTCACCTTCGTCTTGCAACAGGCAGAAGAGGGTAGGTCGAAGTCCTCCAAGTAGCATCTCCAACTAACATCTCATAGCATAATCCTACCCGGCGATCCCCTCCTCATATCCCTGAGGTAGAGCGACCACCGGTTGTATCTGGCACTTGGAAGGGTGTGTTTTATTAAGTATCCGGTTCTAGTTGTCATAAGGTCAAGGTACAACTCCAAGTCGTCCTGTTACCGAAGATCACGGCTATTCGAATAGATTAACTTCCCTGCAGGGGTGCACCACATAACCCAACACGCTTGATCCCATTTGGCCGGACACACTTTCCGGGGTCATGCCCGGCCTCGGAAGATCAACACGTCGCAGCCCCACCTAGGCTCAACAGAGAGGCCAGCACGCCGGTCTAAACCTAAGCGCACAGGGGTCTGGGCCCATCGCCCATAGCACACCTGCACGTTGCGAGGGCGGCCGAAAGCAGACCTAGCCTAGTGGCGTTCCAGTCCAATTCGGCGCGCGCCGCTCCGTCGCTGACGTCTGAAGTGCTTCGGCTGATACCACGACGTCGGGATACCCATAACTACTCCCACGTAGATGGTTAGTGCGTATAGGCTCGTAGCCGACTCAGATCAAATACCAAGATCTCGTTAAGCGTGTTAAGTATCCGCGAACGCCGAACAGGGCCAGGCCCACCTGTCTCCTAGGTGGTCTCAACCTGCCCTGTCGCTCCGCCACAAAGATCCACACAGAGGGCCGTCGGGACAAAGGTCCTTTCAGCCCCCAATCCGTGAATCACTCGCGGGTACTCTTCGAGCTGACCCGACTTTAGTCACCATCTGTATAGAATGTATGTATGTATAGTATATACCCGTGATCACCTCCCGAGTGATCACGGCCCAATAGTATAGCAAGGCAGACTGACAAGAATGTAGGGCCAATGATGATAAACTAGCATCCTATACTAAGCATTTAGGATTGCAGGTAAGGTATCAACAGGTGTAGCAACAATGTCAGGCTATACATCAGAATAGGATCAACGGAAAGCAGTAACATGCTACACTACTCTAATGCAAGCAGTATAGAGAAGAATAGGCGATATCTGGTGATCAAGGGGGGGGGGGCTTGCCTGGTTGCTCTGGCAAGAGAGAGGGGTCGTCAACTCCGTAGTCGAACTGGGCAGCAGCAACGTCGGTCTCGTAGTCTACCGGAGAGAAGAGGGGGAAGAAACAATGAATACCAAGTAAACAGATGCATATCGATGCATGACATGTCAAGAAGCGATGCTAGGCGTGCCCTAACGTGGTATGAGGTGGTACTGGTTAAGGGGGGAATCATCCGGGAAAGTATTCCCGGTGTTTCGTGTTTTCGGACAGATGAACCGGAGGGGAAAAGTTGCGAGTTCGATAGGTTAGGGGTGTGTGGCGGACGAACGGACTGCGTATCCGGAATCGTCTCGTCGTTCTGAGCAACTTTCATGTTGAAAATATTTTAATCCGAGTTACTGATTAAAAGATATGATTTTTTAAAGATTTTATTAATTTCTGAAATTTAATTAATTAATTATTTAATTCGAAAATGGATTTATGACGTCAGCATGATGTCATGCTGACGTCAGCAGTCAACAGGGTTGACTTGGTCAACTTGACAGGTGGGTCCCGTTCGTCATTGACTGTTTAGCCTAATTAATGTTTAGCTAATCTAATTACTGTTTAATTAAACTAATTAGTTAATTAGGTTAATCTAATTATGATTAATTAACTTAATTAACTCCTTAATTAATTAATTAATTTAATTATTATTTATTTATTTAATATATATATTTTTTTAATTCTTTTTTTTTAAACCGTTCTGGGCGTGGGGCCCCCATGTCATTGGCCCCAGGGGGCCTTGCGGAACAGGGGCGGACGGAGGGAGGAGCGGCCTCGGCAGGGGCGCCGCTGTGAGCGCGGCCGAGGCGCGGGCCCGGCGCGTCGAGCGCGCACGCGGGCGCAGGCCGATGGCCGCAGGGGGTAGAGGGGCTACGGGGTGCCGGAGCACGGCAACGAGCGGGCGAGGCGGTGTGGTCCGATGACCAAACGCGGCCATGGCGGGTGCGGTGGGGAACGAGGGGGAAGAGGAGGGGGACCTCGGCCGAGCGAGGAGGCGCGAGGGGAGGGACGCGGGCGCGGTGAGCCGGCGTGAGCCGGAGCGCGGCAAGCGCGGCACCGGAGCGGGCTCCGGCCACGGCGACCGAGCGCGCGGGGGGGGGGGGGGGGGGAAGATGGGATCGATCCCAGGGGGATCGGGGGAGCGAAGGGGGGGGGAAGCTCTTGGTGGGGGGCGTAGGGTCTCGGGAAAGCGGGCTCGGGGGCGGTCGGGGGCGACCGGCGAGGAGGAGGGCGGTGAGGCGCTCGACGGCGACGGGGCGGTGGCGTGCAGCGTGGTGGTCGTCGGGGGCGGCTCCGAGGCGACGAGGGGAGTGGCGGGCGCCCTGCGCGGCCGGTCGGGGAGGAGGGGAGGAGGTGAGGACGGGGCGATGGGTCGCTGGCGTCGGGGGGGGGGGGCGACGGGATCGGGCGGATCCCGATCCAGTCGACGCGGGAGGGAGGAGAAGGGGATCGGGGAAGGAATCGGGTGGAGTGGGGGGGGGGGGGCGGGTAGGGTTTCGGTGGGTGAGGAGATAAGGAGGAGTGGGGGAGTGGCCGGCTGGGCCGGCCTGGTTGGCCCGATGGCCAGCTGGGCCGCGGTCCAGCAGGGGGGGCTTCCCTCCTTTTGTTTTTTTTCTTTTTGGTTTTCTGTTTTTCTTTCCTTTTGTATTTTCTTTTATTATTTCTTTTCTGTTTAAATCATTTAATTCATTTAGCCACTTTATAAAAATATGCCTGTTGCACTAAAACTACCTTTGTAATATTCGTCAACCACCTAACAATTTTATTTTAAATTTTGAAAGATTTTATTGTTTTCATCAATTTGAATTTTTAATTTGAACGGTTTCGATTTATTGCGAGGATAGCAACAGTAATCGGGATGACGTGCCATGATTAGCGTGGGATTACTGTAGCAAGATTATCCGGGTGTTACATAAACCTAACCATAGCATGAAACATGTGGATCCAAATCAGCCCCTAACGAAGCAACGCATAAACTAGGGTTTAAGCTTTTGTCACTCTAGCAACCCATCATCTACTTATTACTTCCCTATGCCTTCCTCTGGGCCCAAACAATGGTGAAGTGTCATGTAGTCGACGTTCACATGACACCACTAGAGGAGAAGCAACATACATCTCATCAAAATATCGAACGAATACCAAATTCACATGACTACTAATAGCAAGACTTCACCCATGTCCTCATGAACAAACGTAACTACTCACAAAACATATTCATGTTCATAATAAGAGGTGTAATAATATGCATTAAGGATCTGAACATATGATCTTCCACCAAGTAAACCAATAAGTATCAACTACAAGGAGTAATCAACACTACTAGTAACCCACAAGTACCAATTTGTGGTTTTGGATACAAGATTGGATACAAGAGATGAACTAGGGTTTGAGAGGAGATGGTGCTGGTGAAGATGTTGATGGAGATTGACCCCCTCTCGATGAGAGGATCCTTGGCGATGACGTTGGTGATGATCTCCCCCCTCCCAGAGGGAAGTGTCCCCGGTAGAACAACTCTGCCAGAGCCCTAGATTGGTTCGCCAAGGTTCCGCCTCGTGGCGGTGGAGTTTTGTCCCGTAATCTTGCCCACGATTTTTTCCAGGGTAAAAGCCTTCATATAGCAGAAGATGGACATCGGAGGGCCACCAGGGTGCCAAGGAGACAGCGGGCGCGCCCAGTAGGGGGGGGGGCGCCCCCCACGCTCCTGGCCAGGGTGTGGGCCCCATGATGTATTTCGTTCACTCAATAATTCTTAAGAAATCCAAAAACATGTTTCGTGGAGTTTCAGGACTTTTGGAGCAGTGTAGAATAGGTTTCCAATGTTTGCTCCTTTTCCAGCCAGAATTCCAGCTGTCGGCATTCCCCCTCTTCATGATAAACCTTGTAAAATAAGAGAGAATAGCGATAAGTATTGAGATATAATGTGTAATAACAGCCCATAATGCAATAAATATTGACATAAAAGCATGATGCAAAATGGACGTATCACCCTCGAGTCTTCATCCGATATATTTTCCACTAGAGATGTTTGGGAAAGTTCACTGTTAGCCTTGTCTTCAAAGTGAGTTTTCCTCAAGTTATACCGATACTGTCGCAGAGCAGACTTGAAAACATGGGTGCAAGCATGTCTGGTTTCATCATCTTGGCTATCCAACTTGAACCTCATCTTTTGAAAATTATGGGAGTCTCGTTATCAGCAACCTAGAAAGTATGGGACAAAGCAAGACGATATTACTAGTTTCCATACATAACCATACTTACAGATAAATGGTCGAGGAAGGTGTTGAACTGGGTTTCGTCTTTGTCATTCCTGTACTGAATCCATGTTGGGAGGATACGTACATGACACCTAACGGCAACCGCTGCCTCTGATACTAACTTGGCTGACTCTTTAGCATCACGTGGCCTTTTTAAACCTGCCTCAAAACAGATCTCCATTCTTCCTCCTCTAGATTTAGTTAACCTATCGAGCATTATCCCTGATGTTTGTTTCCTCTTGCGCCTAGGTGCTAGTCCAACAACGAACATAGGAAGTGTTAGTGTACATCAAACTATGAGACTACATATAAAGAAGCATGCAACTGTAACTTGACTCCAGCAACTACCTTCTTGTTGTTGAAGCTCACAAGGTTCATCTGATATTGCCAACTCGTCTTGTGTCAAGAGTGCTTGGGAAGTAGTGTCAGGTGGCAAGGGAGCTTGGGAACATGCTGCTAGCTCAGTTGACGCACGAGTAAGTTGTGCAGCTGGTAATGCTGTGGAAGGTGTTGCAAGAACTAGGGTTGTCTCTGGTTGTTTGGTGGCAGCTATTTGATTCTGTTTGGCTTTTTTGCAGCTCGTGTAGCATGGGATGCCCTGTTTGTAGAATTTTTCGCTGGACTTTGACCTTCTATTGCACCATCAGTACCAGCAGAATCTACAGGATTCACCCGCTTCTCATTCCCTGCCATTCTGTGTTTTTTCCTCTTTCTCTATGCCATGTTAAGTTAAGCCGACAAGAAAAACGAATAACAATTTAGTTCTTCAGAACAAATTAATGCCTGATGCAGACGAACTGAACTTTGATGTTAGACAACCACATGATAGGAGGATGTGATATGTACGAAAAACATGATGAAAGAGATAACTAGAACTATGATGTGTAAACTAAACAGAAGACATTTCACCAAATTAGAAGCAATGCAATGGAAGGTAGACACCATATGAAAGATGCTACAAATATCGCTCTGCCAAGTTAACAGTGTCTCATCATAAATGGCATTTAAACACATGTGAAGCAGTATAAGAAATAAATTATATGCAAGATGCAAACAACATCACACTACCATGTGAGAGGTCTCTCGTCATTAGTGCCATTGCATGTTCACAGCATTGCATATTCACAGCTTATGATGTGTAAACTAAGGAGAAGGCATTTCAACAAATTAGAAGCAATGAAAGCTAGACACCATATGAAAGATGCAACGAATATCACTCTACCAATTTAAACTGTCTAGTCATAAGTGCCATTTCAACAAATTAGTAGTACAAGCTAGAAAAGAATGCGAGATGTAACCTATATCACACTCCGAAGTCAAACATATCTTATGATAAGTGATTGTTGCAGGTTACACAACAGTAGTAATTTGATGTAAGAACATGGTGTGATAGATAGATATTGTATGTTCTAGAAACAGGAACACATGTCTTATTCAAGTATAATGTGTAAAGTAAGCAGATGGAATTCAACAAAATTAGAAGCAATACAAGCTAGACATCACACATAACATGCAACCACATATAACAGTGCCAAGTTAGAGGGAGCACCGGTGATGGTGCACTAGGGGAGATGTGCTCATCGTAAACACAACTTTGTTGAGTGTCTATGCATGTGTTGTCTTGGAAATCATCTTGGGGGTGTGGAGGAGTAGAAACTGCAAAGGCCCTCCGTTTGAAAGGAGCACCTTTATCCGCTGCCTTGCTAACTTCCTTCCGCTTTATTGATTTTGAATTGTCAAGTAAAACCAACAAGAAAAAGCAATAAACTTCTCTCTTCAGAACTCATTCATGCATGATACTGACAATCACTACTTTGATGTAAGGCAAACACATGATACCAGGATGGAATATGTACGAAAAACAGGACGGCATGGCATGTTCACAACTGTTTGTATAAACTAAGCAAAAACCATTCCAAGAAATAAGAAGCAATGCAAGCTAGACACCACATGAAAGATGCAACCAATACGACTCTGCCAAGTTAAAAGCGTCCCATCATAAATGGAATTTCAACAAATTAGAAGCAGTGCATGCTATAAATCATATGAAAGATGCAACTAATATCACACTGCATATACTAAAGGTGTCTCGTTATTGATTGATGCGGGATACAAAAAAACAATAGTTTTATGTAAGGACATGCTTAATAGACAGATGTACTATGTACTAAATACAGGAAGGCATGCCACATTAACAGGTATAATGTATAAGCTAAGCAGACTAGCACATGCAGTTTAACTAGATTGGAAGAATTACAATCTAAACACCATATGCAACATGCAACCACATATCACGCTGCCAAGTTAGAGAAAGCACCTGCGATGCTAGTGTAGGGGAAATGTGGTAATCCTACAGAGCTACGTTCACTATCTTCATCTAGCCTTGCTGTTTCTTGAGAATCATGTTAGGAGGCTGACGCTGCATTCTTTAAATGAGGAGTAGTCCACTTGCCTGACTGGCTCATCATAAGTGACTAATGAGGGATACACAAGAACATTAGTTTGATGTAAGAACATGGTTAATACGCAGATGTACTAGTACGTACCAAAAACAGAAAGGCATGTCATATTCAAAGGTATAATGTGTAAGCTAAGCAGATGCAATTTAACCAAATTGGAAGCAATACAAGCTAGACATCCGGCTAGAGTGGTGAGCATGATCATCTAGGACCTGAGAGCCTGGTGGGAGGCGGGCAGCTTCGCCACCATCGCGGCTTTTTAGTTGGCTTCCAGATGATGCCCGTCTTTGCTGGGCTTGTCACTGGCTCGGCCAGTGCCCTGACTAGCTATTTGTCTTCTGGTGCTCACGGGATGGTATTTCATGTAAAAAATATATTTCCTTATCTTAATAAGGATCGACTTCGGCCTTTCGAATACAAGCTAGACACCATATGGAACATGCAACCACATATGACACTGTGAAGTTAAAGCAAGCACCTGGTATGGTGGTTCATTGCGAGCGAGGTCATCAACTCTAGAGCTATGTTTACCGTCTCCATCTGCTGACACTGCACCCTTTATAGAGTTGTAACGTGCCGTGCCTACCTGCGTAGCAAGCTAGAGCAACTTCTCTCTTTTCTTTTCTTCTTCCCTCGATGCAGACTCTAAAATATCGTTGCATAAAAACATAATAGTGAGAGTATGGGTGAAGTGTGTGCAGAACTAGTGCATTGTAAAAGTAGCAGATAGCAGGTGGCTGAAATATAAATGACAGGAGACATATGATAGCTCTACAACATTGCATGGCAAACAAAATTAGATTCTACTCCGTATGATTTTGTAATATATGAGCACAGGAAATGCAGATACTCCTCCAGAGCACCACCACATGTGGTCATATCTAAGATAACAGTCGACTGAAAATAAATAGGTCAGTCGATTTTTTTAATGAACCGTCCGATCTATAAGGAACGGGCAGATGGCCTTCATCTACCTCCCGCCAGTCACTGTTGACGATCTTTCTCGAACCGCCAGCGACCACCGGCCCAGACCCCTGCCTCCGCCGCCTCGCCCTCCCCTCGACCTCACACCACCGCCGTGCTTGGCAGTGCCCCCAGGCCATCCCTTTAATCCCGGCCGACCTCCAGTCTTCAGATCGGGCGCCAGTAGCTCTAGGCCACACACGCCCCTAAGATAAACACCAAGGCGCTGCTTCCCCGGTGTAATAGGCGTACTAGCGCCTGTTACGCTGGGGAATTCTTCTGTTAATTGGGAATCAACTGGCCAGAAATTGAAATTCAGGGGGGGCGATGGACCTCTAGCTAAGGTGAAATAGTATATGAGAAGAAACCTTATGCATCGCGAGTTACTAGGAACATCTAGTATGAAGAAGAAGCAATCAACTAGTGTCTTCTATGGTATGAATACCGTGCAAGCAGACACGTAAGATTTGCACAAATAAGGGAAGAGGAGTACCCGTATCGGTTGCCAGTGTGGTGTCGATATGTCGCGGCGATATTCTTGTTTTTCTCGAGGGAACCAATGTTTTGGAGAGCTGTGGTTCCTTGGACAAACCCATGGCCAAATTGTTGACTGTGTTGCCGTGGCCGTATATCGGCGGAGGGGAAGCAGATCCAAGGCGGCGAAGGAGGGCATAGCAGGAACAACTCCAGTGCGGTGGATGGTCGTGAAGTTGGAGCGGCAACGGTGAGGCGCAGGACGGCGTGGTTGAACTGGCTCGGGTACGGGCTGCTCGGCCTCGGCTTCAACTACTAGCCGTGGAGGGCATTGCGGTTGAGGTTGCGGTGGACGCCGACGTCGGGGTATCGACTCCGGTGTGATGGAGGAGGGCGGCGGTTGATGGGTGGGATGGGGTGGCGGACGGAGGACGCCGGGGCTTCACGGCTGGTGGAGACGTAGTTTTGGCGCCCACGGAGTACGAATGGGGAATCAGACGGGTGGGCGGGCGACGGGGGATGGGGGGAGAACCATGTTTCGGTCTGGGATGCGCTTGTTTTTGGCTTTTTTGAACAGGAGATGGGACACACTTGTTTGAAATTTGGGGAAAGTACAAACTTTGCCCCCCTCTTAAATTTCGGACTACTGCGGGTCGGGGGTAGGATGGTAATCCCAGGTGTCCCAAATAGTGGGCGGGAGCGATTTCGGCAGCGTGCATGTGCGCTTATGCGGCCATTGTGTATGAATGTTTTCCGGAGGCGGTTGCGTGGCGTCTAGATGAAGCTACAAACCTACCCCGGTTTAGACCTTTGGACGTCGGGCCGGTAGGTTTCACGGGTTGGAGTTATTAGAAAATTAATTTCCTTGTACTACCAAACATTGGTCTCACGCGGTTTCGGGCGAGTAGAGGCTCTTTTGGCGCTTCGTTCGAAATTTTGAAACACAAGCATTCACGTTTAGAGTACTCTTGAACTATGAGGATTGACCTAAATAGACAATGTTATATTTGACCTTGTATGTTTGAAAACCTCATTAAATTATCCGCTTCTTTTTGAAATTTTGACACTTGAAAATCCTATAACTACGATTATTTTGGAATGGAGGAGCTAAATTTGAATCTATTTTGTACATGACTACATATGCTATTGTGTACAAAATCAGAGCAAAGATTGGTGCCCCCATAATTTAGGTATGATTTACAAATACCAGGATATCAAATTCAAATAATTGAATGGACTTCATGTTGAATTCGATTTTTTAAACCACCTTAAGTTGAATTCAAATGTATCCTAGTTCATAGGTAGCTATTTATAATGTTCATTGTGTAACTTTCGTATGTATAATGTGCTTTACACACACAACATGAACTATACTCACGTTTATATTCGATTGCTAAAGCGATGCATTGTCTGGAGTTCAAAATACTAACTATGTGGATCAATTGTGTCGAATAATAACATAGACATGCTCAAATTCGATAGAATCTAGATGTCTGATGGATCAATGACCATTCCTTACGCGAATTGCAAATATCATGATCCCATCCTAATATCTGGATACAATTTATATCTTTAATTAATGTGTATAACAGTCTTTTATGTGTAGTTTCACTCTCCATCGGTGGTCTCTCACACATGCTCACACCTCTCTCCCGAGGTGTCTTTCTCACGCACATGCTCTAGATATAACCCTCCCTCCCTCTCGTAACCATTTACAACTGTTTTCACTAACCTTTATCACAAGCACTCTTCCTCTCGCAAGCATACACATGCACAATCCCCATCGACCCTTTCTATATACATGGACCTACCTACGTGTCTCATGTACGCACATTATCTTTAGGCCTGTCTCTCACACATTGTCTCACACCTCTCTTCCTAATCGACGAGTATGATTCTAGCAGAGCATCCTGTAGGATGCCCCTTAAAGTTAGGTTGGATGAATAGTAATATCAGAGATAAAGGGGTTACCTTAGTTCGAGAACCTAGGGTTACAAATCCTAGCTGGCTTTGTCAGTGGACACGGAGTCCTTCATAATTCTGCTATCTTTGTCTTGTACGACTAGTCATCTATGGGTCTTCCTAAATGCGTCACGGGCCGACCAATGTGGCGCAGGATGGAACCGAACGAAGGGCCTCACCTCGACCCACCGGACCTCACGCGGTGACACACCCTCTGCCCCCACGTCTCATTATCTTCTCACACCCACACATACCAACGCAAACACTACCACACACACAAAACATTTCTCCTGGTGCCTCTATCCCCTCCCCTCTTGCATATACACACTCAAGGGAAGGGAATCTCTCGTCGTGACGTGATATTCGTCTCTCTCTATGTAGACCACTCTCCTTTCTCATGCTATCTCTCCCCCGCCCCCCCCCCCCGCCGACCCCTCTATCCATGCCTCTCTCGAATACGTAATACACACACATACCTCTCTAGGCCCCGCCAAATGCATCAACTACACATTCACACATGTTACATCACGTACCCCATTGATCTAAAAAGCCCCTTCTTCACGTTTATTTCTTATACAACATTCCTTTTGAATAAAGTGTGGCCAAAAATTATTTTAGAGTTTCTATGTATATCCAACATTACAGAGTTATATGGAGGAGTACGAACGTTAATTTGCATTGCATGGTGCCCACAATGATATTTATTCCGCACTGTGAATTTGTATATTTCTATACTATATACAAAGTTAGTCATAATAAAGATAAACGAAGAACATCTCTCTCTCCATTGCATACCCCCCTGTACGCCCCTTTCACGTATGCACACAAACTATTTCCAGGTCCTCTAAAAGTAACCCCCCCAGCACATTCATGCATGTTTCATCTTTCTCTCGCAATATATACAATGATGATCATTACAGACACCATTTATGTTTAGTGGTTATTATACAGTCACGGGCTCACCGTACAACTCTGTATTTGCTCAAGACATGACCAGTTGACCAGTTAAACGCTCCACGTGGTACCTCTAGTGTTGCATCACATTATCTCACTACCATTGTGCCCACCTGTCGGCTTGTATCTACTCTACATCTACACTCTTATGAAGTACACTTAAAATACAATTTTATAAAAAACAGAGTTGGTGATGATGGTGTGTCTGCCATCCTGCAATATAGGTCGTCCAATTTATATCTGACGGATAGGAGAGAAACTATGGAAATTTTGCAAAAAGGTACCCACACACCTCTCCACATTTGCAAATAAGGCCTTCCCTCGTTCATCCTTTTCTCTCACAAGATAAACTAGTCATACAAATGCATCTTGATGTTACGTGCAACGCACGGGCATCTTGCTAGTAAGAATGAAAACAAACAACAAAAATATATTTGGACGGTGGTTCGAAGTCATGACCATGGGCGCAGCGGACAAGGTGGCCTTGTGTTGGTATGCTGAGCCGTATGTTTTAAGTTTTAACACATAGGAGCTGGTGTGGTGATTATACACACACGCACGCATGCACACAAATTGCATGCACGCAACACTCGCACAAACACATGCACCCACGCACGCACGCAACACTCACACGTACACACGCAGCCACGCACGCACGCAACACTCACATGCACACACACGCATGCATGCACACACTAGTACATCACACCACCAACACACACTCTCATGCTCAAGTTCTCAACCTACACGTGCATGCGCACACATGAGGCCCTGACAGACACATACACAACCAGGTGATTCCCGCGCATGGGTTGGAGTCTTGTCGCGCATGCGTAAATTTGTGTTTATCTGACCTTTTCCCTATGCGAACTGACATGTGGGACCCAAAAGGAATGTGGTCAATTTAACTAGTCAACATGGCGCCACGCAGACTATTTGGCCGGTCAATAGAGTGCAATCCGATGCTGAACGGTGAGCAAGTGACCGTGTAATCACCGCAAAACGTATATAGTGACCGTAATCAGCTTATTCTGAAGTTCGGTGACCGTATTACGCTTTTCTCTATATAGGCCCTCCAAAACTACATCTCTACACGTTCTCGCATGTTACATCTAACTAGCAAGATGCCCATGCGTTGCATGGAACATCAAGATGCATTTGTATGAGTAGTTTTTCTTGTGGGAGAAAAGGATGAACGAGGGAAGGCCTTATTTGCAAATGTTGAGTGGGTGTGGGTATCTTTTTGCAAAATTTCCATTTTTCCTTTCTATCCGTCAGATATAAATCAGACGGCTTATATTGCCGGATGGCAGGCCACCATCATCACCAACTCTGTTTTTTATAGAGATAAGCAGAGACAACTATGCAATACATCACTACTACTACACTCTAACACAATAAATCATATGTGTTTTTAGTTTTACTAGATATCATATTGTTACTTAATTATTCAGTTTGCATACATTAAAATTGCCTTTGAAATGTATGACCAGTATCATCTATCGCGCGGGAAAAATCCCGCCCTTTCCTATTTAATCGGGTTTGTATCGATGGATGTGCGAAACAGCAAAACTATAGTACCATACAGTACAAGTGACAGTTCACTGGGCCGTCGTGTCATGTACTCCTCCGTCGTAAGAGTGGAGCGCTCGCTTTCATAAATCTTCTAGTCCCTTTCACTGACATGTGGGACATCAAGCTACCGGGTCCACGTGCCATACTGGAATACAGTGCAGAGCAGCCAGGGTGAAGCACCCCAATCATGGCGCCGGCGTAGTAATGAGCAATGAGGTGTCAAATTACAAAGCTGCACCTTTCCCGCAGTTAAGTTGGAGGGACGAAGTAATAATGCTAAAAAAAGAAGTTGGAGGGACGAAGCAACCATCATTTCACTCGTTGCTGAATCCGCTTCTCCCTCATCTTCTTCAACTTAACCACGTGTTGCTTCTGCTGTTGTTCTGCCTCATGTGGGACGCGGATCGGCTTGGTAAAGCATTGACACGTGGGACCGCATGTTAGCAAACCTCCAGGACAACATCCTCTAAAAATAAGAAACCTCCCCCGCCATCCACGTGGCAAAATCACCTCCTTTTTACTAATCGTGATTCTATAATTTTTTAGATCAATATAATTGAGATTTGTATAGATAGCACAAATGAGCAAAACCTAGTGGTACGGTTAAGGGCATCCACAATGTGTAGCCAAATGTGAAAAATAGCTTTTGGCATCGTGGGAACCATTGTGGACGGTGTTGCCAAAGCCAAATAGATGGAACCGAAGCTCCCTGGTTGATTGATTGAAGGAACAGAAAAATGCAACGTCTCTCCTCTTTCTCCCATGCTTGGACGCATGTAGTACAGTATAGAGCACATAGTCTACTCCCCTGTCCCTTCTATCACAAATCACAAAGCAGTGAGGCGTCAAACGACAAAAGCACGGACGAAGCAACCATCATTTCACTATTCGCTGACTCTGCTTCTCCATCGTCTTCTTCGAGAAAACATCTCACCGCACTATGCTGGACGGAGGACGCTATTGTGTACTAGTAGTACTAGTACATTTACGCGTCCTTTGGTTCAATGGACTTCCTGGATGCAAATAAGGCGGTTGTCTCGGCTTGCAGGCGCACTTGCGAATGACTTACCGTGGTCTCCCTCAAGGCCTCAATGGTGTTCTCCGTGGAACGCACTTCGCCAAACCACGATGCTCGAGATATCGTCGACATCACCGCAATGGGGAAGGAAGTCAAATATAGTTACTACCTCCATTTTTTTGTACACAAGGCCAATATATCAAAATTACAATTTGCAAAAGTCCACTAACACTAATCGAGGCAAAATTGATGGGGTTTGCCTCGTACTAGCAACCAAGGACATTAATATCCCCTGCATGCATGCGGAAGTGAGAAGGTTGGTTTGCATGGCGCTGCATTAATCAAGCAATGAGGAGTGAGATGGTTAGCTCTTTGGTCTTTGGAGAAAAAATACACATTAATTGACACGTAAAACGAGGATTTGTATCGATTAAATACCGCGAAGGAAAACCCCGCCTTTCTTTTTTAACACTAGTACTCCTAGTATGTCCTGTTTGGGTCTAGGCCTTGCATTGCCATACTTCGCCACACATTTTTGCAAGCTTGCCTAAAGTTTACAAAATGAGAAGGAGGTACACTTGCGCACGGCTATCGCAGTCGCACCGCACCCTCACACGGTCACTCCTGCACGCCGCTGTCGCACCGCACCCTCACACAGTCGCTCCTGCATGCCGCAAACCCAACCAAGGGAACACACCCTCACTGACACGTGCTGTCGCATGTGAACAAACCAAACTCAGCCATCCTACCGCTGACACATTATTTTCCTTCATAGAGTATGTTTATCCAACCGCATGTTGGGGAGTATCCGTACGGCCCGTGCGGTGGTCTGTTGGCTGTTGGGGAAGAAGAAGAGGTGAGGAAGAAGGGTTAGGAGACGTAGGATATTCATCCAACCGCCTGAAATGGTAGACTGACCCAAGTCAGGCGACTTGCATAACAAATATATGTTTTTACACAGCAAAAGATCCATAAAAACAACAACATAAAGAAAAACTATCACTACTCGTGGAACGAGATGGCCTCGTCGTCTTTGGCTACCGGTGCGAACCAGCTGTAGCTGCCGACGTGTGTCTCGGAACCATGGTTGTCCTCGGCCTCCAGCTACTCGTTCACGCGGAGCGTGCGGGCACTCTGCAAGGACGAGAGTACAGCCTGGTTCAAGTCGAGGACGTCCGGTTCCGCCTGCAGGAGGGCCTCGATGGCAGCGGCATTAGCGCGCTCCGCGTCGAGTCGAGCCTCCGCCGCCCGGTTCAAGTCCAGGACGTCCGGTTCCGCCTGCAGGAGGGCGTCGATGAGAGCGGCATCCGCGCGCTCCACGCCGAGTCGAGCCTCTGCCGCACGGTTCAAGTCCAGGACGTCCGGTTCTGCCTGCAGGAGGGCCTCGATGGCAGCAGCATCCGCGCGCTCCGCCTCAAGTTGAGCCTCCTCCGCCCGGTTCACATCCACCACATCCGGTTCTGCCTGCAGGAGCGCCTCGATGGCAGCAGCATGCGCACGCTCCGCGTCGAGTTGAGCCTTTGCCTCCCGGTCCTCCTTCAGTATCGCCATGTTGAACCGTTGGTCCACCTGCACCATGGGGGACTCGAACGCCAGCACGAAGTCAACGTCCATCGTCTCATACCCATCGGGGGCCTTCTGCGCTGCGACCTCCGCCATGAACATTGGATCGGCTTCCTCCTCCTCGTAGCTTGGCTCCGGAGAACTCGGGGAATGGCCCGTCGCAAAGCGAGCTTGGGAACGGAGGTTTATGATGCCAACTGCCGCCACGATTTCTGCGTGGCGCTCCGACGTCAGCATCTTGTAGTAAGTGATCTTGCGGTGCACCATGGCTTTCCGGCGAACTAGCGGACGCTTGATGCGGGTTAGGGGATCGAAAGGTGGGGGAATAGGCTGGAGATTAGGTATGGTTTTAGGGCAGTGGCTGGCGTAGACCGAGCAGCGAAGATTCTGGTGTCAATAGTGGTTTCAGTGACGACCGGTCAATCGGTTTTGACTGTACATCGCTCTTGTCGCGTTCGCGTTGCAGCCCGGCACGCTGGAGCCTTCACGTCACTCACCGAATGGAACACGCTTTGTATTGTGTTTTCGCTTGCTTGTGGGACCGCAGTTGAGAGCAAACCTACGTCCCTCCCCCTCCCCCGCCCGTGTCATTTATTATACTACCACTCCCTCTGTTTTATGCGGAGTAAATAAAAACAGAGGGAGTATACTACAGATGAGGATCCCCTGATGTGGCCGAACCCATTGAGTAACTGACATGCGGGGCCTAGCAAGCATGGGGTCCGCCAGTAAGTGATCGAAAGGGAGGGTAAGGCAGGGATACCTACGTCAGAGGATCCACTTCCACTACTACTCCCTCCTTCCATTTACTATACAGGGCCTAATGCATTTTTCCAGGCTAACTTTGACCAAATGTTAGAGTAATAATATATGACATGCAACTTACACAAAGCATACGGTCAAATTCGTATGTGAAAGGAGTTTCCAATGATATATTTTTCACATTATACATCTCATGTACTATTAATCTTGTCAATAGTCAAATGCAGTTTTAAAAACGCATTAGAGCATGGTTAATAATATAGCCAGTCGATGGCTATGAGGGACTGCCATATCATCTATAGCCATCATCTATTACATGCACTCATACGGTAGTGTGGGATATAAGGTTGGCTATTTTCTGCAAAAAAGGTTGGCTATTGTATTAGTACTTTTTTCCATCTCCTCTCTATCTCTTTCTTCATATTTATTGTATTTAACTAGGAATGCGTATATAGCTAGGCTCTTGCATGAGAGATCACTCCCCTTACTTTTTCACATCTCTCTCCTCCACATAGGCCCTATATAAATGGAAGGAGGGAGTACTACTATGAGCACTGCATACTCTAGTATAGATGCTGTCAGTACTCCACATGTACTATTGGACAGGGAGCTTAAAAAAGTTACTATTGGACTAGCTATACGTGGCGAAATCCTAGTAGGAAGAGCATGCGCGAGAACAAGCACATTCAGGTGGTTGAAAACAAATTGGAAACCATCTCGAGTACAAATCTAGGAGTACATACGAATCTAACAATATCGATTGGGTGTTGTTGAATGTTGATACTTTTTTGATCAAAGTAGAGATACTTTGACTACACATAAAACTTATATGTAAACTACAGAGGATAGGAGGGAGTATATTGTACATTCAAAAACGAAAGGAACATTGAATACCCTTTATATATGATTTGCGGATGCTATGATCACCGGTTCAAAATTTTGAATCCGCCTTAGGTATAACATGCCCCTACTCGTTCTCTCTCGATTTCATCTCGGGGTCCGGAGATCGATTGAAAGAGGACTAGGGTGGGTACATGCGAATGATACTCGACGGAATGTTCAAATGAGGCATGCGGGAGGATGGACTTGACCGGAGGGTGACACGATCGACGGAGAAGAGGGTTGGAGAGGAATGAGAAATAAGCAAATGCCACATGATTATACTTGAACGACTCAAATAAACAACAAGTTGTCTCGCTTGGCCTACATAGTGAAAGGCCTAATGCGCAACGCGAAGCACTGACGCTTGAATATGGCCGGGAAAACAGGGAAACCGACATGAGGGGCACACCCGTCGGGACGACGTAGCATAGACTAGTCCAATGGAGGAGCTGGCCCACGACCTCCTCGCCAACCGACAAATGTTCATGTGGGTCGTTGGGGCCAACAACGTGGCGCAGCTCCAGCACCGCCTCTGGAAACAGCGACCGCGGTGAGCGACACACTCATATCATCGCTAGACACGGTCGGTTTCAGTGTGCCGAGGGTGGCGTTAGTGCTGTGGCACGACCAACAGTATGTTTGGTTTGTGCCCAAGGTTGCCCCATCAAAGCATTGGGTAGCCAAAATTTTGGTTGAGGTATTGGTTTCCCATGATTTGGCCGACATTGGCAAGAAAAATGAACTAGAGTAGGCTAGAGTTCATTGGCATGCCAAAAAAATGGCAACCATCCAAACAAAGACCAATATTTGGGTCATGACCAAAATTTTGGTAAGGTGCACTTTGGCCACAATCCAAACACACCCCAACACCCAGCTCGTCGAGGATGCACGGGGTGCCACGACGCGTCCGCGAAGTGGTGTAGCATGGCCAACTGCATTCTTAGGACCTGAGACCATACCGGGTCGTCTTTCTTTTTCAATGACATGCGGGGATCGCATGTGAGCAAAGGACATCTCCAACATTTCCACGACCGCAGTTGACTACCCTGGCATACCAAAACCCTCGTCCCTCGCGCTATCGTGCGGTGGGTTCCCAGCCGGCGCCAGCTGCCTGCATTCATGCCATCCATTCGTATGTCGTCGTTAAGAGGCTCGGTGCCCGAGGAACTAACTCCGGCGACTTAATGACGCACCCGGAAGCTTGGCCTCACCGGAATGCGCAACTTAAAGCGGCAACGCCCAGCTAACCTCCACACCATAGAGCATCGTCCTCCTACCTGGCACCACATCCTCCATGAACGCAAGTGCGAACGCTCTGCGGGAGAGCTTGTCTTCGGGGATGAAGCTCGAGGTCGCCGCCCTCGCTCAAGTCGCCTCTCGCGATGCAATAGCAGCGTAGCCAGACACGGACGCGACCGCACAAGCGGTGGCCACGCTGGCGGCCGACGACGGGAGCACCGTCAGCCACGCGTCCTACTTGCCGTTGTCCAACGTCTGGCACTACCGAGGTCAGGGACTCCTCCGAGGATGAGTAGGGCATGGGAGGCGGCAGGGCCTGGTGTGCCAACTGGCCGGTCCGTGTCCCTTGTTCTACTCTTCCTCGCCAGAGACTGCACCTTCACTCACGGGTCTTGAACCCCGCCCCTGTACATAGAGATTGCAGATGGAGGACGTCGGTCGCCGCCGTAGAATAGGTTTAGGGTCGGGTTTCGTTTATTTTTTTGTCCTGTAAAAGTTCGAAATGTAATGAAAATCTGCCGTGTTTGCATTATTCTTGGCCGGTGTATATGAACTTTCACAATAACATAGTATATTGTAGGAGTACTAGCAAGATGCCCGTCCGTTGCACGGAAGATCAAGATCTTGTGGGAGAAAAGGATGAACAAGGAGTGCGGGTAAATTGTCATAGTTTCCTTCCTATCCGTTAGATATAGATCGGACGACCTATATTGCAGGATGACAGGCACACCATCATCACCAACTCTGCTTTTTATTGAACTGAGACAAATCTAACATGTGAAGTAAAATAAACACATAGGGTCTATACATACACAATTTATCCTAGGCACTCCAATAGTACGTCCACTACACATTCACGCATTTCACATCTTTCTACATCTACGGGAACCTACGAAAGGGTTAACGTAAATTGCCTCTCTCTCCTCCCCTGATTTTCATGGTGGTGGGCCCCTCCCTCCCCCCAATCTACAATCAACAGCTCACACGTTTCACATTACGTTAATTACGTAACTGGGATTACATAAGTGTAGCATTACTCGTCCTAAAAAACCCAACTAAGCCAACCTCCCAGCATATCGCGCGGGAAAAGACCCGGATGCGCCGTTTTAGTCGGGATTACCGTATTACTAGTAATCTAGTAGTAGTATTGATGGATCGCGCAAAGCAACAAGTTTTTTTTGAGGGGGCGAAGCACCTAGTTTAAAAGGAAAAAAGGCGGTACACTCACAGCACTCCTGTCGCGGTCGCATTGCACCCCACACACGTTCGGTCCTACACACGGCTCACACAAACGGAACGCGGTTCGGCTTGCCTCTTCACTGACACGTGGGACTGCACTTAGAGAAACCGACCATGCGCCAAACTCCCCCCGCCCACCGCGCGAAAATCCTCCCCCCCACCCCACCCAAAATTTTCCCCCAAATCCGATTCAACTGTCCTTCGGCCAACTAGCCAATAATATTCCCCAAACCCCCATCCCCCCATCCCCCTCCACTTCATTCGCTCCGCCAAAGCCGCCCTCCCCGCCACACCGATAGGTCGGCGCCGCGGTTCGTCGAGGGGACGCACGGCGATCCTCTCGCTCCCACAGTACGCTCTCGTAGACTGCCGTCCTCTAGTCGCGCCACCATCACTGGCTACATTCTTGTCGAGGCGCACGGCGGTCAGTGCCGCCACCGCTGGCGACGTTCGTGTGGAGATGCACGACGGTCAGCTTTTCCCACAGTACACGCATTCTAGACTCAGGCCCCGTTCATGTCGGTGTAGCGCTGAATGTTAGCTGATAGACGCTGTTAATCTCACTGTTTGCCGAAGTAGTTTACAGTCAATATGCTCTGCTTAAGAAGCTTCCTTGCCCTATTCTGCACTCAATCTGCTTAGCTGAGATGGCATGCCAAGGCCGATTAGTTGCTAAAATATCCTGCCATATATTTATGGGACAATTAGCTTTGTGCCCCTAGTTGTGTCCCCCTCGTCTGTTTTACCCCTAGTTTGAGAAAGTCACCGGTTCTGTCCACACCACTTTGGAATTCTTTTGTTTTTTCCCTTCCGTCACGGCTCCGCTTGGTCAGCGCCGCTTGACCACATACGGCGCTCCGTTTTGGACCCTGCTTGCCCCCCGCTAGGATAGAACTCACTCGGGCCCATATCACTCTCATCCCCACTCTCTCCCGTTCCCCACTCTCTCCCTGTTCCTACTCTCACGAACCCTAGCAAGGAGGCGACGGCGGTGACAGCTTTGACGACTGCGGTGCCCGCGGTGACTGCTGCAGATGGTGGACGACGGTGACGGTAGCGGTGCCACCTGCGGCGACCGCGGCCGCAAGGCAAGGATGGTGGACGACGGCGATGGCAGCGATGCCACCTGCGGCGTCCGCGGCCGCAAGGGAAGGATGGTGGACAACGACGACGGCAGTGGTGCCACCTGGGGCGTCCGCGGCCGCAAGGCAAGTACACGGTCGCAGACAACATTAGGGTAAGTCCCCCCATCCTAGATCTGTTGTTTCTTCCTCCCCTAGATCCCAGATATGTTGTTGTATGTTGATATTGTGCCCTATTTGCATAGGATTGATCCGGCTAGAGCATTTAATATCGGTGTTAGAATGGAGACATGCACTTTAACTGCTGTTGGTACAGAAGGAAAAGAAACTGGCTTCACATTTCCATTAGTGGTGGACAACAACAACACATTTGAGTAGTTTAGGGCAACAATATTTGCCAAATATCCATTGGGATTACATGATGCTGTTGAGCTAAGGTACTGGGATGTGTCAAAAGTTGCTTGGGTGCCTGTTCAGTCTGATAATGAGTTAGGTGCCATGTTTGCAAATAATGCACAAACCATGTCATGCAATCTGGAAATCACTGTTATTCAGAGGCGTAGGCCCCCCTCTGGTTCAGAAAATAATTCAAACCCCACTGCTTCAAGGCCCTCTGGTTCTAAAGCACCTACAAAACGTAGAACTAACACAAGGGGAACAAGTAGCAGTTGCAGGCCACCTACAAACCCAAGTGCAAATGCTCAGTCTGAGCATTCTTGCAGTAAAACCCAAGCTAAACCTAGCATACCAATTGATCCTGTTGTGGAGGAAGCAGAACCTGATGCAGCACTTTTGTTTCATGAAGAAGATGAGAAACTTTATCCAGGCTATGGTCAGCACAACAATGAGGAAGATCATGTAGATGAGGAGTACATTCCTGCTGAATTCTCTGATACAGATGAAGATGAGAAGCAGGAGGACCTGGACAATGGAGATTTTCAAGCTGAAGATGAGGACAGACCTGTAATGATGTATGACAGAGATAATCCCTCTATTGGGGAAGGTGTAGTTTTTCCTTCAGCAATTGACTGCAGAAATGCAGTTGCAACTTTCTCAATTACCACTGAAACAGAGTACATCACTTTGAAAAGTGACCAAAGAAGGTTTACTGTAAAATGTGCCTCTGATAGATGTAAGTGGAGGCTGCATGCCTCTTTAATGAGGAGAAGCACATTATTTCAGGTACTAATGCATTTTCTGTTTTCCTTTCTATAATTATTGTTCAAAATTTATGTTTCATGTACTAATTGCTTGTTCTTTTTTAACAGATTAAGGTCAACCCTTGCCCTCACAACTGTCCAAGTGTTAACAGATCTTAGAGATTGAGGGATGCAAAGAGAAGATGGATAGCAGATGCTTCTATGGCTTGGATTAGAAAAAATCCAGGGATAGGTCCAAGGGAAATTCAGGGATAGGTCCAGGGATATGGGCTAGAGCACACATCAATGACATTTGCAAGGTAGACTATGTGAACAACAACCTTGCTGAAGCTTTCAACTCTAGGATCAAGAAATACAAGGGGCTTCACATAGTTGACTTGTGTGACAAGATCAGGCAGTACATTATGCAAAAAATTGATATAAGGAACAAGATTTCCATTGATCATTTTGAAGGCCATCTCATTGTTCCATCTGTGACGAAGGCCTTAATGGCAAAAACAAAAGGTTTAGAGATGAGTTTGATTAGGAGAAGCCCAACAAAGGCTGAAGTTACTGCTACTGATAGAGAAAAAAGAGAATGGAGGTACCCTGTTGACTTACAGAAGTGGTCTTGTAGTTGCAGACAATGGCAAGTAACTGGTAAGCCATGTATCCATGCTCTGTTCTTTGTCACTTCTCTTAGAGGTGAAGCCAGTGGAATAGATCATTATGTGCACAAGTTTTATTCTGTTGAGAAATTCAGAGCTACTTATGCTGACAACCTTCCAGCTTTGGAAGGGAAGCAACAGTGGGAAATTGTGAATCCAGGATTTAAACTTTCTGCTCCAGTTCAAAACAGAGCACTTGACAGGCCGAGGAAAACTAGAATTAGGTCCAGCAGTGAAGGAAAAGGACTAGGTCCTAGGAGGAAAAAATGTGGCAGGTGTGGAGGACGAGGACACCATGCCAACAAATGCAAAAATTCAGTTGATGCAGCCTTTGGTGAAGATGAACATTGGGGAGCTGAGAATGCAGAAGAGCCAGCAGTGCAACCTATAGAGCCAGCAGTAGATGATGGAACAGATGCAGAAGATCCACCACAAGAGTAACCTATAGAGCCAGCAGTAGATGATGGAACAGATACAGAAGATCCACCACAAGAGCAACCTATAGAGCCAACACCAACATCTACACAAGCTACTATAATCAGGTGATGTTTGTGTATGTTTGTGTATATATGTTTGTTTTCATGCACTATCATATGAAATGTGACATGCTTGCACTTTTCACAGCCCAAGAAAGAATTATAAGAAGGCAGCAGATAGAGGAGCTTCTCCAGCTAAGAAGCAGACAACAACAATTGAAGTTTCTGGTGTGCTAGCCCCCAACCCAGCAAAGAACACCAGGAGAAAAACAAGGCTAGCCCCCAATTCAGCTGAGAACACCAGGAGCAAAAAACTCAAGTTTTAGTTCTTCATTTTCACTTGCTGGTGACTATTTGAGATGACTGTATGTTGAACTAGTATTTTCACTTGCTGTTGAACTACTGTTTGAGATGTCATGGTGTTGAACAAGTATTTTCACTTGCTGTTGAACTACTGTTTGAGATGCTGGCTATGTCATGCTTTAATTTGAAGTTGTTTGAGTTGTTTGATCATATGTGATGCTTGCTATGTCATGCTTTAATTTGAAGTTGTTTGATCATCTGCCAATATGAACCAAACTGCAGAAATTTAGAACACCAAATAGCATTACATGAAGATTGGTACATTACAAAGTTCATCCATATCCTGCACTACAACAACAATAAACATACTTGCTTCACTTAGTGGCTTCATTCTATGATAACACTGATAAAGCCACAACTACAACACATACAACAATTCCACTAAACAACACTGCCCAAACATTGAGCATCTCATCTCTCTCCTTCAGTTTCTTGTTCAAAGCACGTATCTTCTTTGACAGCTCCATATTTTCCCTCTGCATTTTGTGAGATTTCATCCAGCTGTGTTCAATCTCTACATGTAGATCTTCAAATGCAAGGGCCATACACAGTGGAGGAGGAGGGTCAACGCAAACCACCCACTTGCACTCATCTGGCAACTAATTAGATGAACAAAATTAGAAATTTCAAAATAACAACAACCTCCCAAATTGACAATGAAATTGACAAGCAACTACTTACATTAAGAGGGCAACCCAAAAATCGTCGGCCTGTGCTAGCCCCTCCCCAAGCCACCCGACGAGCAGGAACTAGGCCATGTCCAGGGCAACAGTGCTTAGATCTGGGCTCCAAGCCGGAAAATGATTCATCTGGGTGATGGTACTCTGAGACGAGCTCCACAATCCTCATCCCATCGATCTAAATCAGAAGAAGAGCAAAAAAAACCCCAAATCAGAGAAACCCTAGAAAATCCCCAAATCCCCACGGAGTGCTCCACTTACCTCTGCGGTAGTAGAACCAGCCGCCGTCGAGGAGCTTGACAACGGGAAGCTTGTCGTCCGCATCTTCTCCTCCCGCTTGGGCCTCTCCCACGGCGGCTTTCGATCCCGTTCTTCACGAGCTCTCCCACTCTCTGTTTGTTTCTGCACGTGAGCTCGAGGAGGACGAAGGGGTATCTGGGCTCGGGACACAGGGGCAACAATGTCCAAAACGGAGCACCGTATGTGGTCAAACGGCGCTGACCAAGCGGAGCCGTGATGGAAGGGCAAAAACAAAAGAATTCCAAAGTGGTGTGGACAGAACCGGTGACTTTCTCAAACTAGGGGTAAAACAGACGAGGGGGTCACAACTAGGGGCATAAATCAAATTGTCCCTATATTTATTGTGACATAGATTGCCATTGTCTAGTAGCCAATCTGTTAGGTGAAATAGCTCTACACCGTTTTATACTTGATCTTTGTTGTTGCGATGGCCTTCGATAGTTTGATGGTTGTGTGCTCGGCCTCATTGACTGCTGAAATAGCCTACCATAATTTAGCACTCAAATCTGTTTGCTGAATTAGCTTTACATATATTTCATTACTTAGATCTGCTCGTCCAAATATCTTGCCATAGCTTTAGACATCGACCTAGGTATTTTTTCTGGACTTCATAAAAAAACATATATGTTTTTCCTGTAATATCTAGTAGAACAACTAATTTGTATGTCTAACAGATGGACATGACTTGGATAACTTCTGCTTGAAGATTCTCCGCTGCATATGTCGAGGGGGTTGAAAACTTCATGAACTTTATCAGAGCTGAGTACGGTGGTCCGAAATCAGATGTGCTCTGCCCGTGTAGCAGTTGTATGAATTCAGTTACAAGACCCCAGTCAACTGTGCAAAATCATCTACACTTGCATGGGATGTCGGTCACATATACTAGGTGGGTTCATCATGGTGAAACTGTGAACGTCAATGTTATTGACTACGTGGAAGCAGTAGATCACCATCTTGATCTGCCTGATGCTCAGGTGGAAGAGGAGGAGGAGGTGGTGGTGGCGGAGCCAGTGAGTTTGACCAACATTGAAACAATGCTACGAAATGCTTGTGCATTTCGTGAACTTTCACCTGCAGAAGAAAAATGGTGGGCCCGCATGTTGGAACAATGCAACATGGCTGTCACCCCAGGAAATAAGCTGTCAGTATTCTCAGGTATGGTCACCTTTCTTCAGGTGAAGACATCTAAGCGGATGACCAACAAATCATTCGATGCGATGTTGGCTACTTTCCGCAAATCTTTCCCAGATGCGTCTGAGCTGCCACACACCTACAGTAAAATGAAGAATTTCCTTCGTGAAGTTGGAATTGGATGATATGATCAATGTTTGTAAGAATAATTGTGTTCTATTCCAGAAGGATTATGCCAACTTAAGTGAATGCCCGAAATGCAAATCATCAAGATGGAAAGATGGCGATGCTGTGAAGAGGATGCCTCATCATGTTCCGAGACATTTTCCAATTATACCAAGATTGCAGAGGTTGTTTCATGATGCTGAAACAAGAGAGAATGTACTGTGGCATTCTAGGAACCAGGATTACAGAGATCAGTATGTAATGAGCCATCCATCTCATGGTAGTGAGTGGAAAAGCTTCAATCATAAACACAAAAAGTTTGCTGCTGACCCGAGAAACATTAGACTTGGCTTAGCTTCAGATGGATTTAACCCATTGGGCCACCAGAGCGCCACATATAGCACGTGGCTAGTGCTTGTTACAACATGCCTCCAAATGTTTGCACCAAAGAATCAAACTACATGATGGCCTTGCTCATTCCAGGTCCAAAATGTCCTGGAAAGGATTTTGATTTTTTCATGGAGCCTCTTGTGGAGGAACTTCAACAGCTATGGAGGGGTGTTCTCACTCGAGACCTATATAGCAGCCCACCATCCGATTTCTTTCTGTGTGATGTTATAATTTGGTGCATCCATGATTATCCGGCTTTGGGCACTATGTCAGGGCGAACAACACATGGTTACAATGCATGTGTTCGCTGTGACAGGAATCCGCTATCATACGCAATACTTAGCAAGAATTGTTACATTGGACACCTCCGTTTCCTTGCCAAGGACAAGCCGCATCCTAGAAAATACCGAAGACATGTGTTCAATGCAAAGCATGAAAACCGTGATGTGCCAAAGAGGCTCACCGCCTATGAGTTGCAAGTGGAATTAGAGAACGTCAGGCATATTACACCAGGAAACCATCCTGGTAATGGTAGCGGGAAAAGGAAGCGTGGCAGGACAGAAGAGAGATTATTGTTTACCCGCAGGTCCACTTTGTGGGACTCGGAGTATTGGAAAGATTTGGATCTGCGGCATAATCTTGATGTGATGGACATCGAGAAAAATATATGTGACAACATTATCAGCACACTTCTTAATATTGAAGGCAAGACAAAAGATACCTTAAAATCTAGGATTGATTTGACACACCTGGGTATCATACAGGATTTGTAGGTGCAAGATGAAGGTAAACCACGGGATATGGCACCAGCTGTGTACGTCTTGGACAAGGTATAAAGAAAAGAATTCTGCGAGGTCCTGTCACGTGTGAGATTCCCACATGGATTTGCTTCCAACCCTGAAAGGAGAGTCAGTGCAGATGGAAACAAGGTACAAGGGTTGAAAACTCATGACTGCCACGTCCTACTTCAAAGGGTTTTACCTGTTATCGTTAGAGGATTGGGCCGCCCTGACTTATGCACAGCAGTTGCAGAGTTGGGACAATTCTTCATGGAACTCTGCAGTAGAAATATCAGGATAGAAGCTTTGGAGCGTCTTAGGGACAAGATACCAACTATCCTATGCGACCTTGAGAAGATATATCCTCCAGCCTTCTTTGATGTGATGGTGCATTTGGCTGTTCATCCACCTGATGAGGCACTACTTAGAGGTCCAGTACAGTATGGCTGGATGTACCCTATTGAAAGGCGGCTAGGCACTTTCAAGGGCTATGTTAGCAACAGAGCTAGACCCGAGGGTTCCATTGCAGAGGCCTACATTGCTACAGAAGCGTTGACATTCTGCTCAAAATACATTGAATCAGCTGATCAGCTTAGCAAAGAGGTGGGTGTAGACAATCCCAGGCTCAATGTTTTTGATTATTCTGTTCGAGTTACAGGGAAGAGTCGACAAGAGGACAAACCTAAAGATTTGGACAAAATGGTTTGGTATGTGTTGAATAACTATCCTGAGATACTACCTTATATCAAGTAAGTGCAGTACTGCAGCTTATACATCGTAATATACTAAACTTGCAGCACATTCTTATATATTTAAATGTTTGACGCGATCACTATGTTGTGCAGCATCTACAAAAAGGAGTTACTGCCGCAAAATCGAAGAAACATTGACAAACTGGTTATGGCAGGATTTGCGAAATGGTTCAAGAGCCATGTAAGCTTTTGAATTTCACTGTCAGTTTTTTAAATATATTGAGTACATAAGATGATCAATTATTCTATTTTCTAACCATAGGTTAAGAAGATGCGGGAGGATGGGCAGGCAGTTGATGATGCCCTTTACTCACTAGCAATGGGTCCTAATACTTGGGTAAGACATTATGAATCTTGCGTTGTTGGAGATGTGCGCTACAACACCCTTGCACGAGACGAAGGCAGGAAGACACAAAACAGTACCATCATGAGCACGGATACGTATGACAAAGAGACAACTGAAATGTATGCTAACATAATAGGCATTGTTCAGTTGCGGTATATCTCCAGTTTCGAGGATCATCGGTGTGTGGTTCTGTTGTGTTGTCGTTGGTATAACCTATTTTCCAGGATCGCAAAACCCAGAGGTGATGATTATTTCAAATCCATCAATGTCAAGGCGGCGTACTAGACCAATGAACCTTTTGTTTTGGCAAATCAAGCAACACACATATTTTTCTTGGAAGACACATTTGCACGTAGCGATGACTGGAGAGTATTGCAAAGGTTTGAGGGGAGGAATTCGTTTAACGAAGTTGCACAACAAGATGATGCTTACACTGCTCCTGATGTACAAGATAACACAGATGTTCCTAATATCTTTGAGAACCATCACGTCAATGACGCCAGCGAAAAGATTGCATGTCGTGCTGTGGACATACAAGAGTTGATCAAGAAGAAGCCAACATTCGAGGACGTTGAGGACGAAGAAGAAGATGACACCATGGGGAATTATGATTCAGACTGATACACATGGCTAAGATGTTGACGCTGCTACTGCAGATGATGATTACATTGCTTTTGTCGTATTTGCCTGTCAAAAGATGTTTTTTTATCTACTATGTGAAATTGTGTTTGCTATGACAACTGAAACCTGATGAACATGTTGTTTAGTATTTTGTTGTGAGAACATCACTTGTTATGTATGCTAATTTGTGTTTGGTGATTGTATGACGACTAAAACATGATGACATTGTTGTTTAGTTGTACTCATATTTGGCTGTCAAACTTGAATTTGATGACATAGTTTGTTGTTGGACTGCAATTTGCTCGACGTCTTCGAATGAGAACAAAGCTGACCCGATAGGGCCTCTGCTATTTATTTATTTATGAGCAAAAGGGGATACCCCCTGATTTCTGTTAATAGAAATCATTAGATGTTCACAACACTATGCCCAGCCTGCTACACATGTTTCATTCATTACTAGTTTAAGCAAAGTGCCCATGTCATAGCCACTGAATACATCACGAGTGCTACATACACTGCAAATAAAGAGACAATCATCCTACAGAGCACATCGATTTTGCCCATTATCTTCACAAGCTCTTTCATCTCCTCATTGCTGTCAAGGTCGTTCAGCAGCTGTTGCTTGGCCATGATCAGAGGAACTGCATCTTTAACCTTCTGCTCTGCATCTTCCTCTTCTGTCGTTCCTTCAGTTACTTGTCCAACACCCCAACCTGCTGATATTGGGATTCCTCGGCTAACCAAATAATCAACGTAGTTGCATTCCCCCACATCAGCAACTTCCCAGAAATATAAATCACACGAATCTTCCCTTTTCTGCATGAATCAAATTGGAAGATCGTCAATGAAACTATTAAAAAAAATCAGCAACTGAAAGCAGCAGAACAACACTTAAACATATTATTACCCCATGATTCGGGCATTTGTTGAGGATTGTGGTTGAGACGCGACGGATGACTCTGCATGATTTGTAGCAGTGGCACCATACCAACGACAGCGGGTTGCGATGAGCAATCGGTTGCGGTGTGCGTGCCGGCGGGGGTGTGATGATACCCATAGGCGATGGTACGGATGGTGACTTGGTGCATATCTGGTTGTTGCCTGCTGAAGAGTAGGTGGACGAGTAGCCAGCGGACATGGTTGCTGCGGCCAGAGCTTCTGATGCTAGGTAGAGTAAGTAGAGAAGAGGAGAAGCGAACATTGGATATGTCAGTTTCATTACTTGTAGAGTAGCATAGCACCATATATAGTAATAGTCTAGGTTTGGATTCGAACGAGCTATAGGAGCACGTATCTCTTTTTTCTAAAACTCGGCAACGTCTCTTTACTGGTACACTAGCTTGTTCTGTACGCCTTCCCAAGTATTTGATTTTCTTTCCCTTTTTTGCAAGGAAGGAAGGAGGACAAAATTGAGAGTTCCTGGGACACGAACCCAAGACCTCTCGGTTGAAAACCAAGGGTGCTAGTTTCCTGGGAGGAGGATGGCAGACGAACGCATTTTCCTTGCAGTTTTAGTTGCGACACAAGATCGAACGGTCGCAGTTTCGGGAAAGTTATCAGGCCAATGAGCCCAATTTTTCTTTTCTTCCTATATATAAAAAAGTATGCTACTTGGTGTTGGCTTAGTCAACAAACGATTGTGCCAACCTTGACCGTTGGATTGACATTCAATGTCTATCGTATTTCTTCATTCTCTTCTTCCTCGAGCCGCCAAAGCCAAAGTAGCGCTGGCGCGACCGCCTGCTCCCGCCTCCCACGGCTGACTGTGCTGCCGCACACGCATCATGGCCACATCGCACCCTAAAACTCTGCGCATCTTCCTCGTCTCCTGTTCGTTCCCGTCCGAGGCCTCACCATCGTCCTTCGCCTTGGTTCGCTCGCCGCAGCGCCGCCCTCCGGTGTTGTCAACATGGTCAACAACCGAGAGGAATAAGGAGATGACTGTACATGATGAGGATGATAGTAGGGACCCAGCAGCGCCCGCAGTAATCTTGTTTTTTTGGGACGGAGAAGGGTATCAACTGGGTTGTGCGGGACCCGTGGCCCATCTAGCCCAGGCTTTTATTTCATATGTTTAGCACATGACCAGCCCAGTTTGTTTTTTTCCTTTCTGAAAATGGCTAGCCAGCTATTTTGTTTTTTGCAGAATAACCAACGTAGGCCTACTTGCTTTTCTACGCTGCTGGGCCGGAAATCTTTCAAGACGAGGAGGGATGCATTTTTCCCAGAAAATGGGCTATAAGTAATAAAAATGGGCTGTAAAATGAAAAAATACAGCAACATGCAATTAGTTCCAAAATACTATTTTCTTTTGGATTTTGATATTTTAAATTTCATTGTTTTTGTGCGGGTAAAATTGCATTGAATTTAAATTAAGGTATATTTAGATTTAAAATTAATTTGAATATGGATAGAAATTTTAGGCTGTATGTTGTTTGGGACAGATTTGGAGGCTGCCTTGTGGGTCTACTAGGTTGACGTGTACTTTGGCTTTGTCAACTTAGTCCACAAACGATTCTAGCAGCACTGGCCGTTGGATGTTAATCCAACGGCCGTGTTGCTTCTTCAACATCGGATCTTCTTGCTCCAGCCGCCCAAACCAGCGCCGGTGGGACTGCCTGCTCCCGCCTCCCGTGGTCGGCTGTGCTGCCGCACAGGCCGCACCACCCCACCCTACTTCATTGCTGGCCAGGCCATTCCTCTACTCACACACACCTCCTATTATTTTCCGGCGATGGCAGCCAGACCAGTAAACCCTCGTACTCCCCACCGCATGGGCAACCATTGTCGAGTCTTCCCCAGCTCCGTGTTATTTCCTTCCTAGGCCTCGCCGTTGTCCACCACCATGGTGCTCTCGGCGCGGCCTGGTCAACGTGGTCAACGAACGACATCCATCCGATGTGGACTGTACGTGGAGAGGGTAACAGCTGGGTCCACGGCCGCACACAAGGAAATGCCTCCTTATTACGTGCAAAATAATGATTCCTCCATCTGACAGCTTAGACCCACCAGAAGGGCCTCTGTATTTCACGAAAAAAACGTTCCCCCCGCTGACAGGTCGGACCCACCAGCTATATCTTCGCACGCAAGGAAGTGCCTCCTTATTACGCACAAAAAATAAATACCCCCTGCTAGCTAGGACCCACCATAGTGGGAGGATGACTTGTGGGCCAACTAAGTTGACGGGGACGGAGGGCTTTGTCAACTAGTCAATATGAACGATTCTAGCTCCAGTAACCGTACGATTTCCATCCAACGGACATACTGCTTCTTCAACCTCTGGTCTTCTTGCTCCAGCCACCCAAACCAGCGCAGGTCGTGCCGCGTGCTCCTGCCTCCCGTGGCCGACTGTGATGCTGCGGAGGCCTCACCGCCCCCTACTACCCCCACCGCTGGCCAGGCCATCCCTCTACTCACCCACACCCCCTGTTATTCTGCGGCGACGATAGCCTCACACCGCAGCCGAACCAGTGAACCCTCATACTCCTCTCCGTGCGGGCTTCCACTGCCGCATCTTCCCCGGCTCCACGTCGTCCCCTTCCTAGGCCTCGCCATCGTCCACCACCATGGTGCTCTAAGCGTGGCGTGGTCAACGTGGTCAAGGAACGACCTCCATCGAACGTGGACTGTACGTGAAGAGGCTGACAGCTGGGTCCATGGCCGCAGCAAGGAAGTGCCTCCTTATTACAGGGAAAATAATGATTCCTCCACCTGACAGCTAAGACACACCGGACGGGCCACTGTATTTCGCGAAAAAATGTTTCCCTCCTGACTGCAGGGACCCACCAGCTACATCTTCGCACGCAAGGAAGTGGGTCCGGGCAAAAAGAAAAAAATGATTCGCCCCCATGACTGTTGGGACCCACCAGCTACATCTTCGCATGCAAGGAAGTGCCTGACAGTTGGGACCCACCTGGTCGAAGTGTACGTAGCGTTGTCATTCTGGTCGCGAACATGTACGTACATACTGGTGGATGTAGAGGTGCGCACGTGTCGTACTAGAGGCACGCACGTAGCATGTACACGTACGTACAGCGGCCAATGTGCAAGAAAGAAAATACAGCCACGTATGTGTACATACGGGCGGGGTCTCGAACGCCTACTCGCGCATACGTATGGCCAGGGCTCGTGTACATGGCTGGGTCAGAACGGAGAAACAGCGTCATCGTCGTGTTCATGGGGAGGCAACAGAATTCGTCGTGTTCATGGGTAGGCAACAGAATGCGTCGTGTTCATCGGGAGGCAACGGAACATGTGGGAGCCAACCGGCTTGGACGGAAAAGGCGATGGAAACGAGGCCTGGCATACCGCAGAATGGAGGAAACGACCTTATGTTCGACTGGCCACATTCGAAACGGGATCCTGTTCATCAGGAGGGGTCTAGCGTACAACAAAACGGAGGAAACGGACCTCCTAAGGTCGAAACGGGGGTCCTGTTGATCGAGAGGGGTGTGGCCTACCGCAAAACGGACGAAACGGACTTGTGTTGGAGCACTACGGTCGAAACGAGGGTCCTATTCATCGGGAGGGGTGTGGCATACCGCAAAACGGGACTCCACGGGATACTGTTCATCTCCACCTCGACCTCCTCCAGCCTCCATGGGCTACTGTTCATCCACCGTCGACCTCCTCCAGCCTCCACGGGCTCCTGTTCATCCAGCCTCCACCGTGCGCTACTCCACCGGCTACTGTTCAACCACCCCTCTCAACGGGCTCCTGTTCAACCACCCCTCCACGGGCTACTGTTCATCCACCCCTCCACCATCTACTACTCATCCAGCCATCCACGGGGTCGTCCTGTTCATCCAGCCCTCCACGGGGTCCTGTTCATCCAGCCCCAACCGGCTCGATCGGTCGGGGTCCTGTTCATCCAGAGGCAACGCCACGGGTCCTGTTCATTCACTCCCACCGCTCACTGTTCATCCACCCCCCCCTGCAATGCTCACTGTTCATCCAACCCCCCTACAACACTCACTGTTCATCCAGAGGTAGCATCGATCGGCTTCAGTTAGCAGCAGTAGCGAAGGAATTGCCTGATTGCTCGGGTTCAGTAACACATAGCCTGTAGTGCAATCGCTCGGGTTCAGTTAGGCGACGCCTCGCTCGGGTTCAGTTAGAGCCCAACGCCTCGCACACACGCGCGTACGTGTACAAGAGAAACGCGCATCGCTCGGTGCCCGACCACCCACCGTAACCGGGAACTCCCAGAAATTTTCCTCGCCCTTGCTTCTACCACGGTTTTTTTCCGTCATGGACGGCCCAAAGAATGTCATGCAGCTGCATCTCCAGCCCGCCCAAGACGAAAAGCCCATTTTCTATCATGATTTTTTGTCATAGAAGTAGGGCCCACCACATCTATGATGATACCGGGTTTTGTCATAATTATCGTCATACAAGTGTCATAAGTATGACAGAAAAAAATCGTTCGGCCCAAAATGTCACGGATGTGTCTTTTGTTTGTAGTGTGAGGAGGCTATCGCGGGGTCTGCCGGGGAGTCCGGCAAGGCCACCAACGAGGAGGCCGGCAAACGGCCTGCCGGGGACGCCAGCAGGGGTACTGCTGCTGAAGAGGAGGCTGGCAAGGGGCCTGCCGGGGAGGCCGGCAAGGCCGCTTCCGAGGAGGAGGTGGTCGATGATCAACCCTCCTCCTCTGCTGCCTCCCGCTCAGGCAGGTACTTGAAGGTGGGTGACAACTTGTTCATCCGCCTTCCAGGGACGACGAGCACCGGAGCGCCCATCGAGGGGGAAGTTTTCGACGACGAGGTGCTTGCCGCCACCGGCCTTGAGGTTGTTGACGAGCCGAGCACTGGTGGCGGCTCCCAAGAGGAGCGGCTCCTCCGAGCCATGAGCGCCAACTTCAACAAGCTCCAGGCGCTCCACCGCTCCCGTCTAGACCAGGCGAGGACCAAGGAGGCAGCGGTGAACAATACGGAGGCTGACCTCGAGGAACATGTCGCCGAGGTGTAGGCCTGGTTTCACCAGGCCCATCAGGAGCTGAGGATCACCCAGGAGCAGCTGGCTGAGCACAAACAGGGGCTCATCTTCAAGCATTTCGACATTGAGAAGGCCCAGGAGATGGCGAAGGCCTAGGCCGACAAGGATGAGGCCATCCGGCACCAACGCGAGGCCACGCTGAACTCCAAGGAGGAGGATCTTGTCGCGTCTGAGGTAGCGCTCGCCGCCAAGCTTCATGGCAAGGATGAGGAGGTCGAGAAGCTTGCCGCGGAGCGGACCCGAGAGCTGGAGCATAGGCACAAAGAAGCGCTCGATGCTCAAGCTCTGGCCCACGGCGACAAGGTGAAGGAACTGGAGGCGGAGCGGGACAGCCTGAAGAACCAAATCCTGGAGCTGTCCTTAGAGAAGGACATGCTCAACGAGGCTCTGGTCGAGGCGCACGCCGCGGTCCTCAGCAAGGCTCAGCCGCTCTCCACCGCCAATGACACCATCAAGGACGTGAAGCTTAAGTTGGAGGGCCTTGAGGGGCGCTTGAGGAGGCCAAAACCCGGGAGGGGGCCCTGACCCAGCGCCTGGTGGAGGAGGCGCAGCTCCGAGCAAATGAGGTCGCCAATCTCAAAGATCAGGTTGAGGGCGAGAAGCTCTAGATCAGTGGCCTTGCCGATGTTGCCAACAGAATCACCGACAAGCTGGCCGATATGAAGATGCTGGATGTTAGGTATGCCCCGGAACCAAACCTGAGCCCTAACGCCAATCTGACCATATTCTTTGAAAGCGTTCTTGGGGCCCTGGAGCGGTTCCGCTCAAACTGGGCGAGCTCCCTGGCCGATGAGGCCCGGATGCTCTGCCGGGGCGCCATGACCAAGGTCCTCACCAAGCTGGCGTACTAGAACCCCAACCTCGACTTCGACGCTGCACTGGATAGCTTGCCGAGCGAAGCGGACCTCACAGTGCTTGAGGAGCGCATCGAGCCCATCATCAGCTGCGTCGACGGAATCCAGAGGCTGGAGGGCCAGTGCCGGGACTAGACGCCCTGTTCATTGTCGCCGCTGCGGGTTCATGACCAAGACAATTTCTATCTTTAGTTAGAACCGCAGCAATAATTTATGTAATATATACTCTGTAGTACTTTTGGTATGACGCATGTTATTTCCCTGTTCGGTCTCCCTCTGTATGTCCACCCTACATTTATTGGGTAGGCTTGCCAGCGCGTAAACCCAAACCACTATGCTCTAAAGGATGGATCCTTTAGCGGCCAGTAGGGTGTGCTTGCTGCCGTGCGAACCACCTTGCCGTTCTCAGTGCGGCCGCCCGAACTGCCGAGCGGACTCGAGATAGAGTGAGAGCATTGCTAATAGCGGAAGGCCACCCTGCCGTTCTCGACGCAGCCGCTCAATCTGTTGAGCGGACTCGAAACAGACCAAGGGCGTTGCCAATAACGGAAAGGCCCACTGCACGTAGGTTTTTCGTATAGGGGAGAAGATCTCCAAGGGGAACAACCATATATACAAAAAGGAAGAACTCAAAGTGTTGCGCAACTTATCATCTCTGTCGCCGTGCGGGCGCCCACTGCATCCACCGACGACAACGCTTGCTTGGTCGCCCTCTCCTTTGTAAGCCATGGCGACGAAGAGCTGTGGAACCAACCGCCGAACCAGATTCTCTCAACAGGCGCACCCCCTACCTGGCGCGCCAAAGATGTCAGTGGAAACGACACCTATGGGACCAACTGAGATCCCTACTACGGTTGCGGAGCGCGGGGTTGAGAGGAGACCAGGATCGGTAGCCAATTCAAAGCACACGGGATGTTTACCAAGGTTCGGGCCGCGACGTGCGTAAGACCCTAGTCCTGCTTTAGGTGTCTATTTGAGTGTTCTTGCTGTTCTTGAGCTAGCTACAACGAGTCACTTGCTCCGGGGTCCGAATCCCTCTCCAGTATGCCTCGGGCCTCCTTTTATAGGGAAGGGGGTCGCCACAGTGGCACACAGGAGGTGGCATCGGGGTACTGTGGCTAGGCCTATCGCTAGCCATATAGGACAAGGCGCATTAAATGCGAACCCTCGTCCCGTCCGTTGCCGGTCCACCCTGATCCGACACGCATTCGGGCTAGCGAGGCACGTGGTGCCATGTAAGCTGGCAGGCAGGTGAGGTGGGCGGTGGAGAAGTCTTCACGAAGATTTGCATGCCACCACGTAGGCGTCGCTGAGTTGGCCTAAAAGCCTCCTGTTGACACGCAGGCGCCTGCCTAGCCGGTGGGCTGGCAGCTGCATGGGGAGTGGTGGCGGGATCGTGGCAGGCGTGGGCCTGGCTGTGGCCTCGTAGGTGTGATACGTCTCCAACTTATCTATAATTTTTTATTGTTCCAAGCTATTATATTACCTGTTTTGGATGTCTATGGGCTTTATTTTACATATTTATATCATTTTTGGGACTAACCTACTAACCGGAGGCCCAGCTCGTATTGCTCTTTTTTTTGCCTATTTCAGTATTTTGAAGAAAAGGAATATCAAATGGAGTCCAAACGGAATGAAACCTTCAGGAGCGTGATTTTTGGAATGAACGTGATCCAAAAGACTTGGAGTGCAATTCAAGAAGCAGCCGAGGCAGCCACGAGGGTGGGGGGCGCTCCCACCCCTACAGGGCATGCCCCCCTGTCTTGTGGGCCCCTCGGGCGGCCACTGACATACTTCTTCCTCCTATATAAGCCTACATACCCCAAAAACATCCAGGGAGCCACCGAAGAAATATTTCCGCCACCGTAACCTTCTGTATCCGCGAGATCCCATCTTGGAGCCATCGCTGGCGTTCTCCGGAGGGGGAATCCATCATGGAGGGCTTCTACATCAACACCATAGCCCCTCCAATGAGTTGTGAGTAGTTTACCACAGACCTTCGGGTCCATAGTTATTAGCTAGATGACTTCTTCTCTCTTTTTGGATCTCAATACAATGTTCTCCCCCTCTCTTGTGGAGATATATTCATTGTAATCTCTTTTTGCTGTGTGTTTGTCAAGATCCAATGAATTGTGGGTTTATGATCAAGTTTATCTATGAATAATATTTGAATCTTCTCTGAATTCTTTTATGTATGATTGAGTTAACTTTGCAAGTCTCTTCGAATTATCGGTTTGGTTTGGCCTACTAGATTGATCTTTCTTGCCATGGGAGAAGTGCTTAGCTTTGGGTTCAATCTTGCGGTGTTCTTACCCAGTGACAGAAAGGGTTGCAAGACACGTATTGTATTGTTGCCATCGAGGATAAAAAGATGGGGTTTATATCATATTGCTTGAGTTTATCCCTCTACATCATGTCATCTTTCTTAATGTGTTACTCTATTCTTATGAACTTAATACTCTAGATGCATGCTGGATAGCGGTCGATGTGTGGAGTAATAGTAGTAGATGCAGGCAGGAGTCGGTCTACTTATTACAGACATGATGCCTATATACATGATCATGCCTAGATAATCTCATAATTATTCGCTTTTTTATCAATTTCTCGACAGTAATTTGTTCACCCGCCGTAATACTTATGCTATCTTGAGAGAAGCCTCTAGTGAAACCTATGGCCCCTGGGTCTATCCTTTATATATAAGTTTCCAATCTACTTTTATTTGCATCTTTATTTTCTGCATCTATATTATAAAATACCAAAAATATATTTATCTTATCATATTATCTCTATCAGATCTCACTTTTGCAAGTGGCCGTGAAGGGATTGACAACCCCTTTATCGCGTTGGTTGTGAGTTCTCTGTATGTTTGTGTAGGTTCGTGGGACTTGTGAGGAGCCTCCTACTGGAATGATACCTTGGTTGTCAAAAACTGAGGGAAATACTTACGCTACTGTGCTGCATCACCCTTTCCTCTTCAAGGAAAACCAATGCAAACTCAAGACGTAGCAAGAAGGATTTCTGGCACCGTTGCCGTGGAGGTCTTCGCTCAAGTCAAGACATACCAAGTACCCATCACAAACTCATCTCCCTCGCATTTACATTATTTGCCTCCCATTTTCCTCTCCCCCACTTCACCCTTGCCGTTTTATTTGCCCTCTCTTTCCCAATCTCCTCTTTTTTCCGCTTGCCTTCTTCTTCCTCTCTCTTTCTCTTGTCTTTTTCCGTTTCCTCGTGTGTTAGATCGTTTACCTTGTCGTTATGGCTAGTCCTCCTATCCTTGTTATTACTCCCGAACATGAAATTCTCAATTTTAAGCAAAGGGAGGGAGCAAATTTAAAAGATGCTTGGCATAGAATTTGCAGTGCTCAAAATAGATCCACTAGGAAGCTTTCTACTTCCGTTCTTCTTCGCAATTTTTATGTAGGCATTACTCCTTGGAATGGACGCGTTCTTGATACCGTTGCAGGAGGGGATTTTTTAAATAGCCACATGTTTGAAGCCTATAATGCTATGTTAGATTTGTTTGGCCCGCCACCTCTTTTGGTTAACGGAACTGTTTTAACTTTGGAACATGTTATGCAACGGCTTGAGATCATTGAAAATAGAATTGCCACTGTTGAGTTAATTGAAAATTTGGATAAAAAGATTCATAATCAAATTACCCAATGCGGATCTAGGGTTGGAGTTACTTTGAAAAATCTTAAAGAGAAAGAACCTATAGTTAATGAAAAATTGGATCTAGATTCTGCAAGAATTGGTAAACTTGAGGATATCATTACTAACTTAGGTTCCGTGTTTTCTTCCATGAAAAACACTCCAAAACCCCCTACCAAAACTACCAAGTTTATTTATGTTCCTAAAAATAAGGGTGAAACTTCTAATAAGGGAGACACGGATCTCAAATCCATAAGTGTTCATCCCAATTGTCTCTCTATCATTAAAGAATCTTCTTCTACAAACGAATTTCTTCAATTTTTGCCTAAAGGATTTATCATTGCTAAAAAGGGAGAAACCCCTAAAGATTATAAGTGCTCTATTGATGAATCAAGTGCCAAAGATTGCACTACTTAGATCTATCTTCGCTTTTATGCCTAGCTAGGGGCGTTAAACGATAGCGCTAGTTGGGAGGCAACCCAATTTTCTTTGTGTTTCTTGTTTTTGTTGCTGTTTAGTAATAAATTTTTTTTCTACTTTCTTTTTAGATGTGTTCTCTTGTTTTATTTAGTGTTTGTGCCCAGTAGAACCTATAGGATAACATATGATACGAGTTGATTTGATTCTGTTGAAAAACAAAAACTTTGCGCTCACGAGAAAAAATTCAATAAATCACAGAAACGAGATTTTGCATTGATTATTTTTGCTTCTGTTCAATAAAGAAATGTTTTAGGACTTCCTATTTTGGTAGGGTTTTTAAAGTTCCACAAGTTTGCGTTAGTTACATATTGCTACAGACTGTTCTGTTTTTGACAGATTCTGTTTTTCGTGTGTTGTTTGCTTATTTTGATGCATCTATGGCTAGTATGTAAGGGTATGAACCACAGAGAACTTGGAATACAGTAGGTTTAACACCAATATAAATAAATAATGAGTTCATTACAGTACCTTATGTGGTGGTTTTCTTTTCTTTCACTAACGGAGCTTATGAGATTTCCTGTTGAGTTTTGTGTTGTGAAGTTTTCAAGTTTTGGGTAAAAGATTTGATGGATTATGGAATAAAGGGTGGCAAGAGCCTAAGCTTGGGGATTCCCAAGGCACCCCAAGATATTCAAGAATAGCCAAAAGCCTAAGCTTGGGGATGCCCCCGAAAGGCATCCCCTCTTTCGTCTTCGTTCATTGGTAACTTTACTTGGAGCTATATTTTTATTTGCTACATGGCATGTGTTTTGCTTGGAGCGTCATGTATTATATTAGTATTTGATTTTTAGTTTACCACAATCATCCTTGCTGTAACACACCTATTGGGAGAAGCCTATTTGATTGAAATTTATTAGAATATGCTATGTGCTTCACTTATATCTTTTGAGCTAGATAGTTTTTGCTCTAGTGCTTCACTTATATCTTTTAGAGCACGGTGGTGGATTAATTTTGAAGAAATTGTTGATCTCTCATGCTTCACTTATATTATTTTGAGAGTCTTTTAGAACAGCATGGTATTTTCTATGGTTATAAATTGGTCCTAGAATGATGAGCATCTAAGTTGGGTATAATAAAAACTATCATAGGAAGTGAATTGGATGCTATGATCAACTTGATACTTGATAATTGTTTTGAGATAGGGAGGTAGTGATATTAAAGTCATGCTAGTTGGGTGATTATGAATTTAAAGAATGCTTGTGTTGAACTTATCAAGTCCCGTAGCATGCACGTATGGTTAAAGTTGTGTCACAAATTTGAAGCATGAAGTGTACTTGGCTTGTGCATCCTTATGAGTGGCGTTCGGGGACGAGCGATGGTCTTTTCCTACCAATGTATCCCCCTAGGAGCATGCGCGTAGTGCTTGGTTTTTGATGACTTCTAAAATTTTGCAATAAGTATATGAGTTCTTATGACTAATGTTGAGTCCATGGATTATACGCACTTTTACCTTTCCATCATTACTAGCCTCTTCGGTACCGTGCATTGCCCTTTCTCACCTTGAGAGTTGGTGCAAACTTTGCCGGTGCATCCAAACCCCGTGATATGATACGCTCTATCACACATAAACCTCCTTATATCTTCCTCAAAACATCCACCATGCTTACCTATTTATGGCATTTCCATAGCCATTCCGAGATATATTGCCATGCAACTTTCCACCGTTCCGTTCATCATCATCATGACATACATTACTTTTGTCATATTGCCATTGCATGATCATGTAGTTGACATTGTATTTGTGGCAAAGCCACCATGCATAATTTTTTATACATGTCACTCTTGATTCATTGCACCATCCCGGTACACTGTCGGAGGCATTCATATAGAGTCATATCTTGTTCTAGTTTCGAGTTGTAATTCATATGTTGTAATCAATAAAAGTGTGATGATCATCATTATTAGAGCATTGCCCAAAAAAGGCCAAAAGAAAAAAAGAAAGTCCAAAGAAAAAAAGAAAAAAAGAAAAAAAAAGAAAAAAAGAAAAAAGAAAAAGAAAAAAAAAGAAAAAAATAAAGGGGCAATGCTACTATCTCTTTTTCCACAGTTGTGCTTCAAAGTAGCACCTTGTTCTTCATGTAGTGAGTCTCATATATTGTGCTTCAAAGTAGCACCATGTTTTCATGTAGAGAGTCTCATAGGTTGTCACTTTCATATACTAGTGGGAATTTTTCATTATAGAACTTGGCTTGTATATTCTTACGATGGGCTTCCTCAAATGCCCTAGGTCTTCGTGAGCAAGCAAGTTGGATGCACACCCACTAGTTTTCTTTTGTTGAGCTTTCATTCATTTATAGCTCTAGTGCATCCGTTGCATGGCAATCCCTACTCCATGTTGACATCAATTGATGGGCATTCCCATAGCCCGTTGATTATCCTCGTCAATGTGAGACTTTCTCTTTTTTTGTCTTCTCCACACAATCCCCAATCATTATTCTATTCCACCCATAGTGCTATGTCCATGGCTCATGCTCATGTATTGCGTGAAGGTTGAAAAAGTATGAGATTATTGAAGTATGAAACAATTGCTTGGCTTGTCATCGGGGGTATAGAAGTTGGGAACATCTTTGTGTGACGAAAACGAAGCATAGCCTAACTATATGATTTTGTAGGGATGAACTTTCTTTAGCCATATTATTTTGAGAAGACATGATTGCTTTTATTAGTATGCCTGAAGTATTACTATTTCTTTTGTCAATATGAACTTTTATTTTGAATCACTTGGATCTGAACATTCATGCCACAATAAAGAGAAATTACATTGAGAATTATGCTAGGTAGCATTCCACATCAAAAATTCTATTTTTATCATTTACCTACTCGAGGACGAGCATGAATTAAGCTTGGGGATGCTTGATACGTCAACAACGTATCTATAATTTTTGATTGTTCCATGCTATTATATTACCTATTTTGGATGTCTATGGGATTTACTTTACATATTTATATCATTTTTGGGACTAACCTACTAACTGGAGGCCCAGCCCGTATTGCTGTTTTTTGCCTATTTCAGTATTTCGAAGAAAAGGAATATCAAACGGAGTCCAAACGGAATGAAACCTTTGGGAGCATGATTTTTGGAACGAATGTGATCTACAGGACTTGGAGTGCAAGTCAAGAAGCAGCCAACGAAGCCACGAGGGTGGGGGGCCCGCCCACCTCTACAGGGTGCGCCCCCTGTCTCGTGGGCCCCTCGGGCAGCCACCGATGTACTTCTTCCTCCTATATAATCCTACATACCCCAAAAACATCTAGGGAGCCACCGAAGAAATATTTCCGCCACCGTAACCTTATGTATCCGCGAGATCCCATCTTGGAGTCGTCGCTGACGTTCTGCCGGAGGGGGAATCCACCATGGAGGGCTTCTACATCAACACCATAGCCCCTCCAATGAGTTGTGAGTAGTTTACCACAGACCTTCGGGTCCATAGTTATTATCTAGATGGCTTCTTCTCTCTTTTTGGATCTCAATACAATGTTCTCCCCCTCTCTTGTGGAGATCTATTTAATGTAATCTCTTTTTGCGGTGTGTTTGTCAAGATCTGATGAATTGTGGGTTTATGATCAAGTTTATCTATGAATAATATTTGAATCTTCTCTGAATTCTTTTATGTATGATTGAGTTATCTTTGCAAGTCTCTTCGAATTATCGGTTTGGTTTGGCCTACTAGATTGATCTTTCTTGCCATGGGAGAAGTGCTTAGTTTGGCCTCAATCTTGCGGTGTTCTTACCCAGTGACAGAAAGGGTTGCAAGACACATTGTATTGTTGCCATCGAGGATAAAAAGATGGGGTTTATATCATATTGCTTGAGTTTATCCCTCTACATCATGTCATCTTTCTTAATGCGTTACTCTGTTCTTATGAACTTAATACTCTAGATGCATGCTGGATAACGGTCGATGTGTGGAGTAATAGTAGTAGATGCAGGCAGGAGTCGGTCTACTTGTTACGGACGTGATGCCTATATACATGATTATGCCTAGATAATCTCATAATTATTCGCTTTTCTATCAATTGCTCGACAGTAATTTGTTCACCCACCATAATACTTATGCTATCTTGAGAGAAGCCTCTAGTGAAACCTATGGCCCCCGGGTCTATCCTTTATCATATAAGTTTCCAATCTACTTTTATCTGCATCTTTATTTTCTTCATCTATATTATAAAATACCAAAAATATATTTATCTTATCATATTATCTCTACCAGATCTCACTTTTGCAAGTGGCCGTGAAGGGATTGACAACCCCTTTATCCCGTTGGTTGCGAGTTCTCTGTTTGTTTGTGTAGGTTCATGGGACTTGTGAGGAGCCTCCTACTAGATTGATACCTTGGTTCTCAAAAACTGAGGAAAATACTTACGCTACTGTGCTGCATCACCCTTTCCTCTTCAAGGAAAACCAACGCAAGATCAAGACGTAGCAAGGTGTCCTCGGCAAGGGCCTTGCCGGAGCCCCGGCAAGGGTCTTGCCGCGGCGTCGTGGTCGTCCCCGACAAGGGTGTTTCCGGAGGCCTTGTGGATTTCCTTGGCAAGGATCTTGCCAAGGATCGTCGTCTTCTGCTCTTTGTCTTCACAAAGATCTGCATGCCACCACAGAAGTGCCTCCCGAGCCCTGGTTCCAATGAAGTTGGAAGCCTTGTGCTCAAAAGTGGCGCGTTCCACTGGCGTGGGGTTGGGAAAGTTACCCCGACAAGGCTCTCGCCAGGGCCGCGGAGGCTGCCCCGACAAGGCTCTTGCCGGGGAGAACCACCTTGCCCTCTTGGTCTTCTGGTCTTGGCGTTGCTTTGACCGTTTCTGCGGCTTTGACCCCTCCCTCTACTCTGCTTAGTGTGGTCGTGGGCGCGTCTCCGACTGCCCATGCACTTAGTAAGGGGTACAAAGTAGTGCCCCTACTTTAGTGCACCGACAATTTACAATCTACTAATTCCTTTTCCTAGGAACCACATTTTCTTTCTCCTTTTCTTTGGAATTCTTCTTTTTCTTCGGTCTTGCCACATGTGTGGTTGCTTTTTGTTGACCTCCATGGCAGTGCTTCCCTATGTCTTGCAATAAAATCGTTCCCTGGAAGAGGAGGAGGACGTGCAACCTGAGATTGTTGACTTCCTACAGCTTAGAGGAGGAGGTGCAACTAGACCGAAAAACAAGCACTAAGAAATGATGTGTAGCGAAACTGTCAATAAGTTAAGTAACTTACATCTTGCATCAGAACATGGAGCACTCATAGGTTCTCCTAGCTAACTGATGTCTACTACACAACCTTCTTCTTGTAGACGTTGCTGGGCCTGCAAGTGCACATGTTTGTAGGACAGTAGCAAATTTCCCTCAAGTGGATGACCTAAGGTTTATGAATCCGTAGGAGGTGTAGGATGAAGATGGTATCTCTCAAACAACCCTACAACCAAATAACAAAGAGTCTCTTGTGTCCCCAACACACCCAATACAATGGTAAATGCACTAGTTCGGCGAAGAGATGAAGATACAAGTGCAAAATAGATAGTAGATATAGGTTTTTCTAATCTGAAATTATAAAAACAGCAAGGTAACAAGTGGTAAAAGTGAGTGTAAACGGTATTGCAATGATAGGAAACAAGGCCTAGGGTTCATAATTTCACTAGTGCAAGTTCTCTCAACAATAATAACATAGATAGATCATACAACAAGCCCTCAACATGCAACAAAGAGTCACTCCAAAGCCACTAATAGCGGAGAACAAACGTAGAGATTATGGTAGGGTACGAAACCACCTCAAAGTTATTCTTTCGGATCAATCTATAAAAGAGTTTGTACTAGAATAACACCTTAAGACACAAATCAACCAAAACCCTAATGTCACCTAGATACTCCATTGTCACCTCAAGTATCCGTGGGCATGATTATACGATATGCGTCACACAATCTCAGATTCATCCAACCAACATAAAAGTACTTCAAAGAGTGCCCCAAAGCTACTACCGGAGAGTCAAGAACGTGTGCCAACCCCTATGCATAGGTTCCCAATGTCACAAAACCCGCAAGTTGATCACCAAGACATACATCAAGTGTTCTCATAAAAGACTCAATCCGATAAGATAACTTCAAAGGGGAAACTCAATTCATCACAAGAGAGTAGAGGGGGAGAAACATCATAAGATCCAACTACAATAGCAAAGCTCGGGATACATCAAGATCATGCCATAGAGGGAACACGAGGGAGAACACAAGAGAGAGAGAGAGATCAAACACATAGCTACTGGTACATACCCTCAGCCCCGAGGGTGAACTACTCCCTCCTCGTCATGGATAGCGCCAGGATGATGAAGATGGCCACTGGTGATGGGTTCCCCCTCCGGCAGGGTGCCGGGAAGTGCTCCCGAGAGGTTTTTGGTGGCTACAGAGGCTTGCGGCGGCGGAACTCCCGATCTATCTTCTGTTCTGGAATTTTTAGGGTACGTAGGTATATGTGGGTGCAAGGGGTACGTCGGTGGACCGAAGGGGGGGGGCACGAGGCAGGGGGGCGCCCCCCAGGGGGGTGGGCGCACCCCCCACCCTCGTGAGAACCTCCCTTCTTTCCTAACGTGCACTCCAAGTCCATTGGGTGGCTTTCCTTCCAAAAATAACTTCTCCAGTTGATTTCGTTCCGTTTTGACTCCGTCTGATATTCGTTTTCCTCGAAACACTGAAATAGGCATAAAACAGCAAATCTGGGTTGGGCCTCCGGTTAATAGGTTAGTCCCAAAAATAATATAACAGTGGATAATAAAGCCCATAATCATTCAAAACAGATAATAATATAGCATGCATGCTTCATAAATTATAGATACGTTGGAGACGTATCAGCATCCCCAAGCTTAATTCCTACTCGTCCTTGAGTAGGTAAATGATAAAAGAAAGAATTTATGAAGTGTGAATGCTAGAGGTGCACAAGTTTGATCAAAGATAATTTCAATCACCTTTACTAGCATCATTATATGTCATAACAGTAGTTCATCTCATAACACTTTTCATGAACTAGTAACAAGCAATTCACATGTTAAAGCATAGACCATAAACATTCTTGAAAACTATCAAACTTCATTCTTAGTCATCAAAACAATTGCAATTCATCTTATTTTCAGGAATAGCAAACTCCACATACTCAACTATCATATAGTCTTCTACAATTGCTAACACTCACGCAATACTTGTGGTTATGAAGTTTTAATCAGACACAGAGAAAGATTGGGGCTTATAATGTTGCCTCCAGATGTATTCACCTTTGGGTGATGTCAACAATAATAGTTCATGCTAACATACATCCAATTGGATATATATATCAGGATCACCCCACCACAAAGTGCTTGCCAAAGGATAAAATGAAAAAGGGAAAGGTGAAGACCACCTTGACTCTTGCATAAAGTAAAAGACATAAAGTAAAAGATAGGCCCTTCGCAGAGGGAAGCAGGGATTTGCAGAGGTGCTAGGGCTCAATTTTGAAATAGAGATAAATAATTTTGAGAGGTATGATCTCATTGTCAACATAAAAACCAAGAGTTCCCAATATCTTCCATACTACATACATTATAGGCGGTTCCCACGCAGAATGGTAAAAGTTTATACTCCCCCAACCACCAACAAGCATCAATCCATGGCTTGCTCAAAACAACGAGTGCCTCCAACTAACAACAATCCTGGGGGAGTTTTGTTTAATTATTTTGATTTGCTTTGATCTTTTTGGATCGTGGGACTGGGCATCCCAGTTACCGCCACTTTCTCATGAATGAGGAGCGGAGTCCACTCCTTTTGAGAATAACCCACCTAGCATGGAAGACACTGACAGCCCGTAGTTGCTATATGAGCAATTCGGGCATACAAAACAGATTATAATTTGAAGGTTTAGAGTTTGGCACATGCAAATTTACTTGGAACGGCTAGTAAATACCGCATATAGGTAGGTATGGTGGACACTCATGGCAAAAACTGGGTTTAAGGATATTGGATGCACAAGCAGTATTCCTGCTTAGTACAGATATTTAGGCTAGCAAGGGGAGAAAGGCAAGCTCAACATGTTTGAATGATCCATGACAATATACTTTAACTGAGATGCGAGAAAACATAACCCATTACGTTGTCTTCCTTTTCCAACATCAACTCTTTAGCATGTCATACTTAATGAGTGCTCACAATTATAAAAGATGTCTATGATAATATATTTATATGTGAAATCTCTCTTCCTTCAATATTCTTTCATGAATTGTTCAAATGACCAATACAATGCTTGCTAACCGTCAATAAATTTACAACCTCTACTTCTTAGATGTGAAGTCATTACTTCCCATGGGATAAGCAAATGAAACATATATAATTTCAGATTTATGACAATCAATTCATTCAACAATTTACTCATAGGATATAAGTGAAGCACACGAGTAAACGACAAACTACTCAAAAAGATATAAGTGAAGACCAATGAGTAGCTAAATAATTATTTAACTATGTGAAGACTCTCTCTCATAAAAGAATTTCAGATCTTGGTATTGTATTCAAGCAGCAAGCAAAACAAAACAAAATGACATTGCAAGGATATCACAACTCATGTGAAGAAGCAAAAACTTAGGCTCAACTGATACCAACCGATAGTTGTTGAAGAAGAAAGGTGGGATGCCTATCGGGGCATCCCCAAGCTTAGATGCTTGAGACTTCTTGAAATATTATTTTGGGGTGCCTTGGGCATCCCCAAGCTTGAACTTTTGTGTCTCCTTAATTCCTCTTATATCATGGTTTCTCTTTTTACCAAAAGCTTCATTCACAACAAACTCAACAAGAACTCGTGAGATAGGTTAGTATAAGCCAATGAAAAACATTATCATATTCTACTGTAACAAATCACTAAAATTATTATTCAACATTGAATACTAAATGCCTCTGCATATTTAATACTCCTATCCTCAAATAGAATCATTAAAGAAGCAAACATGTGCAAACAATGCAACCATAACAGCAATCTGCCAAAACAGTACAGTCTGTAAAGAATGCAAGAGTAACAATACTTACCTGACTCCAAAAATTATGAACTAAAATTCCCACTGTAATAAATTTATCAGAGCTTAATATTCAATGTTATACCATTCTCTGACTTTTCTAGGGAATTTTTGCAACAGCGGTAAACTTTCTGTTTTCAAACAGCAACATGTATACTAGCAAAATAAGCATGGCAAAGGCTATCCTTGACATTTTTATTGAAACTAAAGTTGCAAAACATTATTCTAACTAACAGCAAGCAAATCCTAGCAAAATAAAATGTGACGCCCCCGATTCAATCGTACACTAATCATGCACGCAAATGTGTACGATCAAGATCAGGGACTCACGGGAAGATATCACAACACAACTCTACAAATAAAATAAGTCATACAAGCATCATAATACAAGCCAGGGGCCTCGAGGGCTCGAATACAAGTGCTCGATCATAGACGAGTCAGCGGAAGCAACAATATCTGAGCACAGACATAAGTTAAACGAGTTGCCATAAGATGGCTAGCACAAACTGGGATACAGATCGAAAGAGGCGCAGGCCTCCTGCCTGGGATCCTCCTAACTACTCCTGGTCGTCGTCAGCGGGCTGCACGTAGTAGTAGGCACCTCCGGTGTAGTAGGGGGGGCGTCGTCGATGGTGGCGTCTGGCTCCAGGGCTCCAGCATCTGGTTGCGACAACCAGGTAGAAGGGAAAGGGGGAAAAGAGGGAGAAAAGCAACCGTGAGTACTCATCCAAAGTACTCGCAAGCAAGGAACTACACTACATATGCATGGGTATATGTGTAAGGAGGCCATATCAGTGGACTGAACTGCAGAATGCCAGAATAAGAGGGGGATAGCTAATCCTGTCGAAGACTACGCTTCTGGCAGCCTCCGTCTTGCAGCATATAGAAGAGAGTAGATTGTAGTCCTCCAAGTAGCATCTCCAAGTAGCATCTCCAAGCAGAATCTCCAATAGCATCGCATAGCATAATCCTACCCGGCAATCCTCTCCCTGTCGCCCTGTAGAAAAGCGATCACCGGGTTGTATCTGGCACTTGGAAGGGTGTGTTTTATTAAGTATCCGGTTCTAGTTGTCATAAGGTCAAGGTACAACTCCAAGTCGTCCTGTTACCGAAGATCACGGCTATTCGAATAGATTAACTTCCCTGCAGGGGTGCACCACATAACCCAACACGCTTGATCCCATTTGGCCGGACACACTTTCCTGGGTCATGCCCGGCCTCGGAAGATCAACACGTCGCAGCCCCACCTAGGCAAAACAGAGAGGCCAGCACGCCGGTCTAAACCTAAGCGCGCAGGGGTCTGGGCCCATCACCCTGAGCACACCTGCACGTTGCGTGGGCGGCCGAAAGCAGACCTAGCCTAGTGGCGTTCCAGTCCAATTCGGCGCGCGCCGCTCCGTCGCTGACGTCTGAAGTGCTTCGGCTGATACCACGACGTCGGGATACCCATAACTACTCCCACGTAGATGGTTAGTGCGTATAGGCTCGTAGCCGACTCAGATCAAATACCAAGATCTCGTTAAGCGTGTTAAGTATCCGCGAACGCCGAACAGGGCCAGGCCCACCTGTCTCCTAGGTGGTCTCAACCTGCCCTGTCGCTCCGCCACAAAGTAACAGTCGAGGGCCGTCGGGAACCCAGGCCCACCTCTACCGGGATGGAGCCACCTGTCCTTTCAGCCCCCAACTCCGAACAGTATCACAGGTAGTGTAACAGTGTAAAGTATATAGTATATGCCCGTGATCACCTCCCGAAGTGATCACAGCCCAGTAGTATAGCATGGCAGACGGACAAGAGTGTAGGGCCACTGATGGAAAACTAGCATCCTATACTAAGCATTTAGGATTGCGGGTAAGGTATCAATGACTGTAGCAGCAATGACAGGCTATGCATCAGAATAGGATTAACGGAAAGCAGTAACATGCTACACTACTCTAATGCAAGCAGTATAGAGGAGAATAGGCGATATCTGGTGATCAAGGGGGGGGCTTGCCTGATTGCTCTGGCAAGAAGGAGGGGTCGTCAACTCCGTAGTCGAACTGGGCAGCAGCAGCATCGGTCTCGTAGTCTACCAGAGAGAAGAGGGGGAAGAAACAATGAATACCATGTAAACAGATGCATATCGATGCATGACATGACAAGTAACGTTGCGAGGCGTGCCCTAACGTGGTATGAGGTGGTTCCGGTTAAGGGGGGGAACATCCGGCAAAGTATTCCCGGTGTTTTGTGTTTTCGGGCAGGGGAGCCGGAGGGGGAAAGTTGCAGGTTCGATAGGTTAGGGGTGTGTGGCGGTCGAACGGACTGCGTATCCGAAATCGTCTCGTCGTTCTGAGTAACTTTCATGTAGAAAGTATTTTCATTTGAGTTACAGATTATTTCATATTAATTTTTAAAGTTTTAAATCATTTTCTAATTTATTAATTATTAATTAAATCAACATTATCCAGAATAGTGTTCGCTCACGTCGGCATGACGTCAGCAGTCAACGTTGACCGTTAACCTGGTCAACCTGACAGGTGGGTCCCAATTGTCATTGTCTGAGTTTAACTAAACAGGTTGATTAGCTTAATTACTTGATTAGGTTAACTAATTCTAATTAATTTAGTTAAACCCAATTAATTAACTTAATTAGTTCACTAATTAATTAATTAATTAATTAATTCTTTTACTAATTTCATTTTCATTTTCATTTTCATTTTTCTCCTCTTTCCCTTTTTCTTTTCTTCTTTCTGATTTACAAGGGGGAGGGCCCCACCTGTAAGTGGCTCAGGCCACCTCCCTCCTGTGCACGAACGCACACAGGGAAGGGGCAGGGGCGCGGTGGCCGGACCGGGCTCCGGCGAGGCCGTGTTCGAGGCCGGCAGGACGGAGACGAGGGGCGGCGGGTTCGGGCGCTGGAGCGGACAGCGGGCGCGGGGAGGGAGAGGTCGCAGGAGGCGGCTGTCCGGGGGGGGGCACTAGGCGAGGTCATGGCCTCGCGGGGGGGGGCGCCGGCGCGCGGCCACAGAGGCCGGTGAGGGCACGAGTGGGCGCTGTCGGCCACGGTTGGGCGTGGCGACGAGCGCGAGGCGGGACGGTGCGAGGGGCGCACAGGCTAGGCGAGGGAGGAGCGGACGGGGGTCGGTCGGCGCGTGTTCATGCATACGGGGACAGGGGAGAGAAGAGGCCAGGGGCCTCACCGGCGTTGATGGGGAGAGGGGGCGCCGAGGTTTGCTGTCGGCCGGCGGGGAAGAGGTCGAGGACGCGAGGTCCGGCGAGGAGGGGTCGAGGTGGCGTCCGACGCGGGGCAGGGCATGGCGACGCCGGCGAAGCGACTGATGGGCGACGACCCGAGGCAGGGGGCGCGGCGTCGATCTCGGGAGGTCGTGGGATGGAGGGGCGCCGGCGGGGAAGGGCCCTGTCGCGGCAGTGGTGGCGGAGGCGGGCGCAGCCCGGCGACGGCGGGGCGGCGTCGGGCCCCGGCGTCGGGCTCGGGGGCAACGGGATCGGGGCGCATCTGCGCGACGAGGGCGAGGTGGAGGGGGGATGAGGCGGCGGCGAGGAGCGAGGGGAGGACGGCGATGAGGCGTCGCCAGGATGGGCGCCGGTGGCGGGGCGTGAGGCGGCGGGTGATGCCCTGATCCAGATCGGGATCAGGGGAGGGGGCGACGGGATGTGGGGAATTAGGGTTTCCCCTGGTGGGGATAAGGAGGAGGGTGTGGGGTGCGGCTGGGCCGGCCTGGCGGCCCGATGGCCTGCTGGGCCGTGGCCCAGCGGGGGGGGGGGGGGGTTCTCTCTCTTATTCTTTTTCTTCTTGTTTTCCTTTCCCTTTTCTGTTTTAATATTGTTTCCTATTATTTTAGTTTTAGTAAAATATACACGTAGTATATAAATTAGTATTTCAACTTAGTCCATAGTCACAAGAAGTCTAGTCCTCAAATAAATTAGTTTGACCTTTTATTTATTATAAAAGGTATTTAAATAATTGTTTTTGCTGTTGTTTTATTCATCTTATAGTATTTAAACATTTTATAAAGGTGTGGCTCCTCCACCATAATTACCTATACAATATTTGGTTCACTCTGAACATCTTAGTTTTAATTATTTGAAAACTTTTATTTTGTTTGATTGATTTTGAATTTGATTTCGAATCGGTTTCGATCTAACGCGAGGTTAGCAACAGTAACCGAGGTGACGTGGCATCGTTAACGCGGGATTACTGTAACCTAATTATCCGGGCGTCACAATTCTCCTCCACTACAAGAAATCTCGTCCCGAGATTTAAGAGGGGAGTAAGGGGAAAGTTCTGGTTATGATAATCTAACGGATCTTCTCGAAGAAGTTAATCCCTTTCATTGATGTCTTCAATCCTTTATTCCAATGCATCATGATAAACTGGTCATCATTTCTTCGGGAACTCCATCGTACTTACGAAAGATAAGGGGCAGCTCACTACGACATAATGCTTTTGAGAGAGACAATCTGGGGTTAACCCATGTATGAGCATAAGAGTATCTCTTGAGTTGAACCAATAAAATATGCCGAGGGTAAGGTACGAAGGTACAATAAGAGGTTCCAAGCGGATAGATAGTTTCTCGAACTCTGAACCGGTGTGAGAAAGGGGTTCAGAGTAGCGAGGGTAAGTATTGCGTCTGATACCAGAATAGATCACTATGACGGTGGCCCGTGAATTACATACGAGGCCACGTGCGAGGAATAACTTTGGGAATAGGGGGTGTACAGGACAGTCAGGTTTCGATCCTGGGACCTATGGGTTATGGGCCCACCATGTGGGGTTTTTTTTAAATAGGAGTAGTGACAACTTTCACGGTCATGATAGCAAGGCATGTCAGAGAGTACCATGTCAGTTATGTGGGCATCAACATTGGTACCAAGGGCGAGGGACGAAGAGAACCACTTTCCTGCTCGTTGAACGAGGCGGACCAATAGGCAAGGTTCTCGTCCATCGGTGGCTACCGGAATGTCATCACAATAGTAACAAGGTCTTACTGACAGAGTTGTACATCGAGGTGTTTGCACAAGCAGTGGATTATTACTGCTTATATCATATAGATCATAGAAAAGGTTTAAACAAACCAATGGATGGAAAATATGATCATCAGATTAAACAGAACAATGGAAAGGAAAATATGTTTAAACACATATTTCAAGGGTATATCCTTCCCAAGGACAAGCAGAGCAAGATATCCACGACAGGAGATAATGTAGAAAACCCTTTAGGTAAGGGGAGAGAAATTTCATGACATTACCCATACAACGGTGTTTGGATAATTGGTAAATAAAATTTTGCATTGTGCTTCAAATGTTTCTGTTGAAAATCGGAGTATCATTGACATGCTTCGAGATAGCATTGACATGGCCTTCAGGTGAAGATCAGACTATGGAAACACGAAGGATCCATCAGGAATAACTTGTAGAATAAGTCTTACAATTTCCTCATGGATGAATGGATAACCTTGCTGAAAAGGAATCTATAATGATAGGTCCTCCAGCCGGGGGGGGGGGGGGTGCTAGGCATGACATCATGCTGCCGGGTCATCAAAGGATCAACATCATAACGCTTGGAAAGTTGTCCCAACCATCATATCTGACCGAGATCCATATCCAATTGGTGTCATGATACCTCAGACTCAGGGGGTCCGTGAGGAAAAGGTGCAACACAAATCGACGAAATGACATTTCAAGATTCTCAGGAAATGAACTACGGGAGCGGGTTCTTGAAGCAATAGTTCATCCTTAAACCAAGGAGGGGATGAGAAGGTGGCTGATGGGCTCAGCGACAATTCATCGAGAATTCTAAACGGATGGATTTCCACGATAATGTGTACAAGAAGATGACATTTGTCAGTTCAAATGGTATAATGATGTATGCTCGTGGAAAACATACACAACTAAACATTGGTTGAAAGGTGCACCCGAAATATGGGCTGGGTTGCACGACCAACGTCGGAATGGCGTTTCAATAATCAATAGTCTAAGAATTTCACTTCAAAGCAAGAGGCTTGCTAGAAGTTTTGAATTCACACGTCATAGCTCAATTGCCGGTATTCTGGTTGAAAACAATACGGGGCCAAGGAATGAACGAAGATGGCAAGAAGTATTATGATATCAAGAATTCTTAAGAGGTGGTGAAATTCTCACCACATCCTTGACAAAAGGAGATGGTAATACTTCCGAGGTAAGGAAGATCAACTGCTGGGTAGCAGGGATCCCAAGGTTTACACAAAACACGAACAACTTGTGTTGAACGGAAGGCAATAAAGTGGTCGATGATAATACAATTCATCAAGGGCAAGGATGGTATTTCTCATCATGGATCCAATTGGTATCCTGGATGAGCTCAGAATGTTGATGATCACGACACCTTTGTCGCGAGAGTTCATGAAGACGTAATCGATCAGCGACAACAACAAGTCAAAGTAATGATGAAGTGAAAGGTTATTGGAACCAAGGGTACGACACAAACTCGAAACCAAGCTTGTTGTTCAAGGCGAAATGATATGACGATGAGGATCGACGTAAGGTTAGTTCATCGTCGAAAATTGCGCTCCGAGAAGAAGGACCGGGTAGCACAGTTAAAATAATCACGACAATGATATAGCCAAACAGGCTAGGAATGGCGTGATCGGGTACAAACTCATACTTATAGAAGCTTACTGAAGAGTTGTTGAACCGTAGTGCGGACTCGGTTCAGTTATCGGTGTCTTTGAGTGTTTAATAACTCAGAGCCCGTGAAAAATTGGAATCAGTGGGAAGGTAGCACTTGATGAAGAACTCATAAGAAGTTATGCAGTTCCATGATAATCTCGAGATACCAGGGGGTAATACTCGATGACATATCAAAGTAGAGGTTGGACGGGGGTATTGCTCTACAGAAGACAAGTGCTAAAACTTGCACGAGAAATGGTATTTAAAAGAGAACATGGTCGGATCCCCGATTGCAAAAGGCCAGATCCCTGATATAAGATGAACTTATACCAAAGGAATAACTAATTTTAAGAGAAGCTTTAATGATAAGATCTACATCGTGTCCATGGGCATGAACACAAGTTCAAGGTCGACTCCCACTTCTCCAATGCATAACCTTTCATTCACTTCTCACGTTCGATGAAGTTGCAGTGTTGAAAATTTTATCTGGCGAAGCACCAGAAGAGTATGATTCGTGAAAACTTTCGGGTTCACACGGTTTAGTGAAGGCATATGTTCAACCCATAGGGGCTTCTTGGAATCATATACCAGAATCTTTAGAAATAATTAACTCAAGCTCGAAGGCAGAGCATGGTTGAGAAAGCAGAGGATACAATTTACCAAAGGAATTATGTATCAGAGGAAAGGCTCACAAGGTTATTGAATATGAAGGGCGTTGTCAGATAAAATCCAACAAAGGACCTGGTGGTCCACAAGGGATCTGACGTGAGCATCGGTACTCAACCAGAGGAAGAAGAATGCACGGGCATCATATTATAGAACATCGGAATGATTCGATGCTTAGATAATAAAGGAATTTCGATTTCCAAAACAAAGGATCAGAAGCAATGCTCTGAGTAGGGATGGATAAGTTGAATATACCAGAGGCACAATTGACGACAAATAGTTTGGTCGAGAACCAGCTCATGTTCAAAAATGATGTCTGAGCCGGAAGGATAATTTAGAAGGGTTGATAGATGTTTGTGTGCATTCGCACACATGCTGAATTAATAGGATCAAAATGACGATGCCTAAGGATACTAACGAATATTGCCAATGGAAAGCATCCATAATGCAAGCAGACAAGTATTGCAGAGCAATAAGCTATTAAGGATTTTTGGAGGATCAAATAGTATTTCGAAGACCATTGTGAAACACATGAACAACTGGGGGATGAGCGGATACTCGATAAGTGCGAGAATTATCCATAGGGGTATTCAGGTGACAAGGAACAGCAAGGCGATAAGCTCAAGGATTATCGAGACAACGACGAGTGTTTCGAGGTATCTGGTAATAACAAGACCAACTGGGGATGAATGTAAGAATAACAACTGCAAGTAGTTATCCATAAGGGTTGACGGTGGAAGGGGAATTGCAAATGCGATGAACATAAGTTCTCGGGTTAACAACGGAGAGTATCTTCAGGGTCTTCACGTGCCGCAGACGATCATCATTAATAAGGGGCTCTCCGGGTGAAAGTGATAACGAGATCCTAATGTTAGATTTAGCAAAAATCATTTAACCCGAATAGAAGAGAAATAAGAGTCCCAGAGTATAGGTCGAGGAGTAAAAGATCCTACTACCACCCAATGGCGACGTGGGCCCATGGGCCGCACAGCCATGTTAGTAAAAGTTTTGTAAAGTTTAGACTCGACTTCGGCCAAGGAGTTGGAAGGGGGATTCCTACAGGCAGTTGGCTCTGATACCAACTTGTGACGCCCCCGATTCAATCGTACACTAATCATGCACGCAAATGTGTACGATCAAGATCAGGGACTCACGGGAAGATATCACAACACAACTCTACAAATAAAATAAGTCATACAAGCATCATAATACAAGCCAGGGGCCTCGAGGGCTCGAATACAAGTGCTCGATCATAGACGAGTCAGCGGAAGCAACAATATCTGAGCACAGACATAAGTTAAACGAGTTGCCATAAGATGACTAGCACAAACTGGGATACAGATCGAAAGAGGCGCAGGCCTCCTGCCTGGGATCCTCCTAACTACTCCTGGTCGTCGTGAGCGGGCTGCACGTAGTAGTAGGCACCTCCGGTGTAGTAGGGGGGGGCCGTCGTCGATGGTGGCGTCTGGCTCCAGGGCTCCAGGATCTGGTTGCGACAACCAGGTAGAAGGGAAAGGGGGAAAAGAGGGAGAAAAGCAACCGTGAGTACTCATCCAAAGTACTCGCAAGCAAGGAACTACACTACATATGCATGGGTATATGTGTAAGGAGGCCATATCAGTGGACTGAACTGCAGAATGCCAGAATAAGAGGGGGATAGCTAATCCTGTCGAAGACTACGCTTCTGGTAGCCTCCGTCTTGCAGCATATAGAAGAGAGTAGATTGTAGTCCTCCAAGTAGCATCTCCAAGTAGGATCTCCAAGCAGCATCTCCAATAGCATAATCCTACCCGGCAATCCTCTCCCCGTCGCCCTGTAGAAAAGCGATCACCGGGTTGTATCTGGCACTTGGAAGGGTGTGTTTTATTAAGTATCCGGTTCTAGTTGTCATAAGGTCAAGGTACAACTCCAAGTCGTCCTGTTACTGAAGATCACGGCTATTCGAATAGATTAACTTCCCTGCAGGGGTGCACCACATAACCCAACACGCTTGATCCCATTTGGCCGGACACACTTTCCTGGGTCATGCCCGGCCTCGGAAGATCAACACGTCGCAGCCCCACCTAGGCAAAACAGAGAGGCCAGCACGCCGGTCTAAACCTAAGCGCGCAGGGGTCTGGGCCCATCGCCCTGAGCACACCTGCATGTTGCGTGGGCGGCCGAAAGCAGACCTAGCCTAGTGGCGTTCCAGTCCAATTCGGCGCGCGCCGCTCCGTCGCTGACGTCTGAAGTGCTTCGGCTGATACCACGACGTCGGGATACCCATAACTACTCCCACGTAGATGGTTAGTGCGTATAGGCTCGTAGCCGACTCAGATCAAATACCAAGATCTCGTTAAGCGTGTTAAGTATCCGCGAACGCCGAACAGGGCCAGGCCCACCTGTCTCCTAGGTGGTCTCAACCTGCCCTGTCGCTCCGCCACAAAGTAACAGTCGGGGGCCGTCGGGAACCCAGGCCCACCTCTACCGGGATGGAGCCACCTGCCCCTTCAGCCCCCAACTCCGAACAGTATCACAGGTAATGTAACAGTGTAAAGTATATAGTATATGCCCGTGATCACCTCCCGAAGTGATCACAGCCCAGTAGTATAGCATGGCAGACGGACAAGAGTGTAGGGCCACTGATGGAACACTAGCATCCTATACTAAGCATTTAGGATTGCGGGTAAGGTATCAATGACTGTAGCAGCAATGACAGGCTATGCATCAGAATAGGATTAACGGAAAGCAGTAACATGCTACACTACTCTAATGCAAGCAGTATAGAGAAGAGTAGGCGATATCTGGTGATCAAGGGGGGGGCTTGCCTGGTTGCTCTGGCAAGAAGGAGGGGTCGTCAACTCCGTAGTCGAACTGGGCAGCAGCAGCGTCGGTCTCGTAGTCTACCGGAGAGAAGAGGGGGAAGAAACAATGAATACCATGTAAACAGATGCATATCGATGCATGACATGACAAGTAACGTTGCGAGGCGTGCCCTAACGTGGTATGAGGTGGTTCCGGTTAAGGGGGGGAACATCCGGGAAAGTATTCCCGGTGTTTCGCGTTTTCGGGCAGGGGAGCCGGAGGGGGAAAGTTGCAGGTTCGATAGGTTAGGGGTGTGTGGCGGTCGAACGGACTGCGTATCCGGAATCGTCTCGTCGTTCTGAGTAACTTTCATGTAGAAAGTATTTTCATCCGAGTTACGGATTATTTTATATTAATTTTTAAAGTTTTAAATCATTTTCTAATTTATTAATTATTAATTAAATCAACATTATCCAGAATAGTGTTCGCTGACGTCGGCATGACGTCAGCAGTCAACGTTGACCGTTGACCTGGTCAACCTGACAGGTGGGTCCCAATTGTCATTGTCTGAGTTTAACTAAACAGGTTAATTAGCTTAATTACTTGATTAGGTTAACTAATTCTAATTAATTTAGTTAAACCCAATTAATTAACTTAATTAATTCACTAATTAATTAATTAATTAATTATTTCTTTTACTAATTTCATTTTCATTTTCATTTTCATTTTTCTCCTCTTTCCCTTTTTCTTTTCTTCTTTCTGATTTACAAGGGGGAGGGCCCCACCTGTAAGTGGCTCAGGCCACCTCCCTCCTGTGCACGAACGCACACAGGGAAGGGGCAGGGGCGCGGTGGCCGGACCGGGCTCCGGCGAGGCCGTGTTCGAGGCCGGCAGGACGGAGACGAGGGGCGGCGGGTTCGGGCGCTGGAGCGGACAGCGGGCGCGGGGAGGGAGAGGTCGCAGGAGGCGGCTGTCCGGGGGGGGCACTAGGCGAGGTCATGGCCTCGCGGGGGGGGCGCCGGCGCGCGGCCACAGAGGCCGGTGAGGGCACGAGTGGGCGCTGTCGGCCACGGTTGGGCGTGGCGACGAGCGCGAGGCGGGACGGTGCGAGGGGCGCACAGGCTAGGCGAGGGAGGAGCGGACGGGGGTCGGTCGGCGCGTGTTCATGCATACGGGGACAGGGGAGAGAAGAGGCCAGGGGCCTCACCGGCGTTGATGGGGAGAGGGGGCGCCGAGGTTTGCTGTCGGCCGGCGGGGAAGAGGTCGAGGACGCGAGGTCCGGCGAGGAGGGGTCGAGGTGGCGTCCGACGCGGGGCAGGGCATGGCGACGCCGGCGAAGCGACTGATGGGCGACGACCCGAGGCAGGGGGCGCGGCGTCGATCTCGGGAGGTCGTGGGATGGAGGGGCGCCGGCGGGGAAGGGCCCTGTCGCGGCAGTGGTGGCGGAGGCGGGCGCAGCCCGGCGACGGCGGGGCGGCGTCGGGCCCCGGCGTCGGGCTCGGGGGCAACGGGATCGGGGCGCATCTGCGCGACGAGGGCGAGGTGGAGGGGGGATGAGGCGGCGGCGAGGAGCGAGGGGAGGACGGCGATGAGGCGTCGCCGGGATGGGCGCCGGTGGCGGGGCGTGAGGCGGCGGGTGATGCCCTGATCCAGATCGGGATCAGGGGAGGGGGCGACGGGATGTGGGGAATTAGGGTTTCCCCTGGTGGGGATAAGGAGGAGGGTGTGGGGTGCGGCTGGGCCGGCCTGGCGGCCCGATGGCCTGCTGGGCCGTGGCCCAGCGGGGGGGGGGGGTTCTCTCTCTTATTCTTTTCTTCTTGTTTTCCTTTCCCTTTTCTGTTTTAATATTGTTTCCTATTATTTTAGTTTTAGTAAAATATACACGTAGTATATAAATTAGTATTTCAACTTAGTCCATAGTCACAAGAAGTCTAGTCCTCAAATAAATTAGTTTGACCTTTTATTTATTATAAAAGGTATTTAAATAATTGTTTTTGCTGTTGTTTTATTCATCTTATAGTATTTAAACATTTTATAAAGGTGTGGCTCCTCCACCATAATTACCTATACAATATTTGGTTCACTCTGAACATCTTAGTTTTAATTATTTGAAAACTTTTATTTTGTTTGATTGATTTTGAATTTGATTTCGAATCGGTTTCGATCTAACGCGAGGTTAGCAATAGTAACCGAGGTGACGTGGCATCATTAACGCGGGATTACTGTAACCTAATTATCCGGGCGTCACAATTCTCCTCCACTACAAGAAATCTCGTCCCGAGATTTAAGAGGGGAGTAAGGGGAAAGTTCTGGTTATGATAATCTAACGAATCTTCTCGAAGAAGTTAATCCCTTCATTGATGTCTTCAATCCTTTATTCCGATGCATCATGATAAACTGGTCATCATTTCTTCGGGAACTCCATCGTACTTACGAAAGATAAGGGGCAGCTCACTACGACATAATGCTTTTGAGAGAGACAATCTGGGGTTAACCCATGAATGAGCATAAGAGTATCTCTTGAGTTGAACAATAAAATATGCCGAGAGTAAGGTACGAAGGTACAATAAGAGGTTCCAAGCGGATAGATAGTTTCTCGAAGTCTGAACCGGAGTGAGAAAGGGGTTCAGAGTAGCGAGGGTAAGTATTGCGTCTGATACCAGAATAGATCACTATGACGGTGGCCCGTGAATTACATACGAGGCCACGTGCGAGGAATAACTTTGGGAATAGGGGGTGTACAGGACAGTCAGGTTTCGATCCTGGGACCTATGGGTTATGGGCCCACCATGTGGGTTTTTTTTAAATAGGAGCAGTGACAACTTTCACGGTCATGATAGCAAGGCATGTCAGAGAGTACCATGTCAGTTATGTGGGCATCAACATTGGTACCAAGGGCGAGGGACGAAGAGAACCACTTTCCTGCTCGTTGAACGAGGCGGACAAATAGGCAAGGTTCTCGTCCATCGGTGGCTACCGGAATGTCATCACAATAGTAACAAGGTCTTACTGACAGAGTTGTACATCGAGGTGTTTGCACAAGCAGTGGATTATTACTGCTTATATCATATAGATCATAGAAAAGGTTAAACAAACCAATGGAAAGGAAAATATGATCATCAGATTAAACAGAACAATGGAAAGGAAAATGTTTAAACACATATTTCAGGGTATATCCTTCCCAAGGACAAGCAGAGCAAGATATCCACGACAGGAGATAATGTAGAAAACCCTTTAGGTAAGGGGAGAGAAATTTCATGACATTACCCATACAACGGTGTTTGGATAATTGGTAAATAAAATTTTGCATTGTGCTTCAAATGTTCTGTTGAAAATCGGAGTATCATTGACATGCTTCGAGATAGCATTGACATGGCCTTCAGGTGAAGATCAGACTATGGAAACACGAAGGATCCATCAGGAATAACTTGTAGAATAAGTCTTACAATTTCCTCATGGATGAATGGATAACCTTGCTGAAAAGGAATCTATAATGATAGGTCCTCCAGCCGGGGGGGGGGGTGCTAGGCATGACATCATGCTGCCGGGTCATCAAAGGATCAACATCATAACGCTTGGAAAGTTGTCCCAACCATCATATCTGACCGAGATCCATATCCAATTGGTGTCATGATACCTCAGACTCAGGGGGTCCGTGAGAAAAGGTGCAACACAAATCGACGAAATGACATTTCAAGATTCTCAGGAAATGAACTACGGGAGCGGGTTCTTGAAGCAATAGTTCATCCTTAAACCAAGGAGGGGATGAGAAGGTGGCTGATGGGCTCAGCGACAATTCATCGAGAATTCTAAACGGATGGATTTCCACGATAATGTGTACAAGAAGATGACATTTGTCAGTTCAAATGGTATAATGATGTATGCTCGTGGAAAACATACACAACTAAACATTGGTTGAAAGGTGCACCCGAAATATGGGCTGGGTTGCACGACCAACGTCGGAATGGCGTTTCAATAATCAATAGTCTAAGAATTTCACTTCAAAGCAAGAGGCTTGCTAGAAGTTTTGAATTCACACGTCATAGCTCAATTGCCGGTATTCTGGTTGAAAACAATACGGGGCCAAGGAATGAACGAAGATGGCAAGAAGTATTATGATATCAAGAATTCTTAAGAGGTGGTGAAATTCTCACCACATCCTTGACAAAAGGAGATGGTAATACTTCCGAGGTAAGGAAGATCAACTGCTGGGTAGCAGGGATCCCAAGGTTTACACAAAACACGAACAACTTGTGTTGAACGGAAGGCAATAAAGTGGTCGATGATAATACAATTCATCAAGGGCAAGGATGGTATTTCTCATCATGGATCCAATTGGTATCCTGGATGAGCTCAGAATGTTGATGATCACGACACCTTTGTCGCGAGAGTTCATGAAGACGTAATCGATCGGCGACAACAACAAGTCAAAGTAATGATGAAGTGAAAGGTTATTGGAACCAAGGGTACGACACAAACTCGAAACCAAGCTTGTTGTTCAAGGCGAAATGATATGACGATGAGGATTGACGTAAGGTTAGTTCATCGTCGAAAATTGCGCTCCGAGAAGAAGGACCGGGTAGCACAGTTAAAATAATCACGACAATGATATAGCCAAACAGGCTAGGAATGGCGTGATCGGGTACAAACTCATACTTATAGAAGCTTACTGAAGAGTTGTTGAACCGTAGTGCGGACTTGGTTCAGTTATCGGTGTCTTTGAGTGTTTAATAACTCAGAGCCCGTGAAAAATTGGAATCAGTGGGAAGGTAGCACTTGATGAAGAACTCATAAGAAGTTATGCAGTTCCATGATAATCTCGAGATACCAGGGGGTAATACTCGATGACATATCAAAGTAGAGGTTGGACGGGGGTATTGCTCTACAGAAGATAAGTGCTAAAACTTGCACGAGAAATGGTATTTAAAAGAGAACATGGTCGGATCCCCGATTTGCAAAAGGCCAGATCCCTGATATAAGATGAACTTATACCAAAGGAATAACTAATTTTAAGAGAAGCTTTAATGATAAGATCTACATCGTGTCCATGGGCATGAACACAAGTTCAAGGTCGACTCCCACTTCTCCAATGCATAACCTTTCATTCACTTCTCACGTTCGATGAAGTTGCAGTGTTGAAAATTTTATCTGGCGAAGCACCAGAAGAGTATGATTCGTGAAAACTTTCGGGTTCACACGGTTTAGTGAAGGCATATGTTCAACCCATAGGGGCTTCTTGGAATCATATACCAGAATCTTTAGAAATAATTAACTCAAGCTCGAAGGCAGAGCATGGTTGAGAAAGCAGAGGATACAATTTACCAAAGGAATTATGTATCAGAGGAAAGGCTCACAAGGTTATTGAATATGAAGGGCGTTGTCAGATAAAATCGAACAAAGGACCTGGTGGTCCACAAGGGATCTGACGTGAGCATCGGTACTCAACCAGAGGAAGAAGAATGCACGGGCATCATATTATAGAACATCGGAATGATTCGATGCTTAGATAATAAAGGAATTTCGATTTCCAAAACAAAGGATCAGAAGCAATGCTCTGAGTAGGGATGGATAAGTTGAATATACCAGAGGCACAATTGACGACAAATAGTTTGGTCGAGAACCAGCTCATGTTCAAAAATGATGTCTGAGCCGGAAGGATAATTTAGAAGGGTTGATAGATGTTTGTGTGCATTCGCACACATGCTGAATCAATAGGATCAAAATGACGATGCCTAAGGATACTAACGAATATTGCCAATGGAAAGCATCCATAATGCAAGCAGACAAGTATTGCAGAGCAATAAGCTATTAAGGATTTTTGGAGGATCAAATAGTATTTCGAAGACCATTGTGAAACACATGAACAACTGGGGGATGAGCGGATACTCGATAAGTGCGAGAATTATCCATAGGGGTATTCAGGTGACAAGGAACAGCAAGGCGATAAGCTCAAGGATTATCGAGACAACGACGAGTGTTTCGAGGTATCTGGTAATAACAAGACCAACTGGGGATGAATGTAAGAATAACAACTGCAAGTAGTTATCCATAAGGGTTGACGGTGGAAGGGGAATTGCAAATGCGATGAACATAAGTTCTCGGGTTAACAACGGAGAGTATCTTCAGGGTCTTCACGTGCCGCAGACGATCATCATTAATAAGGGGCTCTCCGGGTGAAAGTGATAACGAGATCCTAATGTTAGATTTAGCAAAAATCATTTAACCCGAATAGAAGAGAAATAAGAGTCCCAGAGTATAGGTCGAGGAGTAAAAGATCCTACTACCACCCAATGGCGACGTGGGCCCATGGGCCGCACAGCCATGTTAGTAAAAGTTTTGTAAAGTTTAGACTCGACTTCGGCCAAGGAGTTGGAAGGGGGATTCCTACAGGCAGTTGGCTCTGATACCAACTTGTGACGCCCCCGATTCAATCGTACACTAATCATGCACGCAAATGTGTACGATCAAGATCAGGGACTCACGGGAAGATATCACAACACAACTCTACAAATAAAATAAGTCATACAAGCATCATAATACAAGCCAGGGGCCTCGAGGGCTCGAATACAAGTGCTCGATCATAGACGAGTCAGCGGAAGCAACAATATCTGAGTACAGACATAAGTTAAACGAGTTGCCATAAGATGGCTAGCACAAACTGGGATACAGATCGAAAGAGGCGCAGGCCTCCTGCCTGGGATCCTCCTAACTACTCCTGGTCGTCGTCAGCGGGCTGCACATAGTAGTAGACACCTCTGGTGTAGTAGGGGGGGCCGTCGTCGATGGTGGTGTCTGGCTCCAGGGCTCCAGCATCTGGTTGCGACAACCAGGTAAGAAGGGAAAGGGGGAAAAGAGGGGAGAAAAGCAACCGTGAGTACTCATCCAAAGTACTCGCAAGCAAGGAACTACACTACATATGCATGGGTATATGTGTAAGGAGGCCATATCAGTGGACTGAACTGCAGAATGCCAGAATAAGAGGGGGATAGCTAATCCTGTCGAAGACTACGCTTCTGGCAGCCTCCGTCTTGCAGCATATAGAAGAGAGTAGATTGTAGTCCTCCAAGTAGCATCTCCAAGTAGCATCTCCAAGCAGCATCTCCAATAGCATCGCATAGCATAATCCTACCCGGCAATCCTCTCCTCGTCGCCCTGCGGAAAAGCGATCACCGGGTTGTATCTGGCACTTGGAAGGGTGTGTTTTATTAAGTATCCGGTTCTAGTTGTCATAAGGTCAAGGTACAACTCCAAGTCGTCCTGTTACCGAAGATCACGGCTATTCGAATAGATTAACTTCCCTGCAGGGGTGCACCACATAACCCAACACGCTTGATCCCATTTGGCCGGACACACTTTCCTGGGTCATGCCCGGCCTCGGAAGATCAACACGTCGCAGCCCCACCTAGGCAAAACAGAGAGGCCAGCACGCCGGTCTAAACCTAAGCGCGCAGGGGTCTGGGCCCATCGCCCATGAGCACACCTGCACGTTGCGAGGGCGGCCGAAAGCAGACCTAGCCTAGTGGCGTTCCAGTCCAATTCGGCGCGCGCCGCTCCGTCGCTGACGTCTGAAGTGCTTCGGCTGATACCACGACGTCGGGATACCCATAACTACTCCCACGTAGATGGTTAGTGCGTATAGGCTCGTAGCCGACTCAGATCAAATACCAAGATCTCGTTAAGCGTGTTAAGTATCCGCGAACGCCGAACAGGGCCAGGCCCACCTGTCTCCTAGGTGGTCTCAACCTGCCCTGTCGCTCCGCCACAAAGTAACAGTCGAGGGCCGTCGGGAATGCAGGCCCACCTCTACCGGGATGGAGCCACCTGCCCTTTCAGCCCCCAACTCCGAACAGTATCACAGGTAGTGTAACAGTGTAAAGTATATAGTATATGCCCGTGATCACCTCCCGAAGTGATCACAGCCCAGTAGTATAGCATGGCAGACGGACAAGAGTGTAGGGCCACTGATGGAAAACTAGCATCCTATACTAAGCATTTAGGATTGCGGGTAAGGTATCAATGACTGTAGCAGCAATGACAGGCTATGCATCAGAATAGGATTAACGGAAAGCAGTAACATGCTACACTACTCTAATGCAAGCAGTATAGAGGATAATAGGCGATATCTGGTGATCAAGGGGGGGGGCCTTGCCTGATTGCTCTGGCAAGAAGGAGGGGTCGTCAACTCCGTAGTCGAACTGGGCAGCAGCAGCGTCGGTCTCGTAGTCTACCGGAGAGAAGAGGGGGAAGAAACAATGAATACCATGTAAACAGATGCATATCGATGCATGACATGACAAGTAACGTTGCGAGGCGTGCCCTAACGTGGTATGAGGTGGTTCCGGTTAAGGGGGGGAACATCCGGGAAAGTATTCCCGGTGTTTTGCGTTTTCGGGCAGGGGAGCCGAAGGGGGAAAGTTGCAGGTTCGATAGGTTAGGGGTGTGTGGCGGTCGAACGGACTGCGTATCCGGAATCGTCTCGTCGTTCTGAGTAACTTTCATGTAGAAAGTATTTTCATCCGAGTTACGGATTATTTTATATTAATTTTTAAAGTTTTAAATCATTTTCTAATTTATTAATTATTAATTAAATCAACATTATCCAGAATAGTGTTCGCTGACGTCGGCATGACGTCAGCAGTCAACGTTGACCGTTGACCTGGTCAACCTGACAGGTGGGTCCCAATTGTCATTGTCTGAGTTTAACTAAACAGGTTAATTAGCTTAATTACTTGATTAGGTTAACTAATTCTAATTAATTTAGTTAAACCCAATTAATTAACTTAATTAATTCACTAATTAATTAATTAATTAATTATTCTTTTACTAATTTCATTTTCATTTTCATTTTCATTTTTCTCCTCTTTCCCTTTTTCTTTTCTTCTTTCTGATTTACAAGGGGGAGGGCCCCACCTGTAAGTGGCTCAGGCCACCTCCCTCCTGTGCACGAACGCACACAGGGAAGGGGCAGGGGCGCGGTGGCCGGACCGGGCTCCGGCGAGGCCGTGTTCGAGGCCGGCAGGACGGAGACGAGGGGCGGCGGGTTCGGGCGCTGGAGCGGACAGCGGGCGCGGGGAGGGAGAGGTCGCAGGAGGCGGCTGTCCGGGGGGGGCACTAGGCGAGGTCATGGCCTCGCGGGGGGGGGGCGCCGGCGCGCGGCCACAGAGGCCGGTGAGGGCACGAGTGGGCGCTGTCGGCCACGGTTGGGCGTGGCGACGAGCGCGAGGCGGGACGGTGCGAGGGGCGCACAGGCTAGGCGAGGGAGGAGCGGACGGGGGTCGGTCGGCGCGTGTTCATGCATACGGGGACAGGGGAGAGAAGAGGCCAGGGGCCTCACCGGCGTTGATGGGGAGAGGGGGCGCCGAGGTTTGCTGTCGGCCGGCGGGGAAGAGGTCGAGGACGCGAGGTCCGGCGAGGAGGGGTCGAGGTGGCGTCCGACGCGGGGCAGGGCATGGCGACGCCGGCGAAGCGACTGATGGGCGACGACCCGAGGCAGGGGGCGCGGCGTCGATCTCGGGAGGTCGTGGGATGGAGGGGCGCCGGCGGGGAAGGGCCCTGTCGCGGCAGTGGTGGCGGAGGCGGGCGCAGCCCGGCGACGGCGGGCGGCGTCGGGCCCGGCGTCGGGCTCGGGGGCAACGGGATCGGGGCGCATCTGCGCGACGAGGGCGAGGTGGAGGGGGGATGAGGCGGCGGCGAGGAGCGAGGGGAGGACGGCGATGAGGCGTCGCCGGGATGGGCGCCGGTGGCGGGGCGTGAGGCGGCGGGTGATGCCCTGATCCAGATCGGGATCAGGGAAGGGGGCGACGGGATGTGGGGAATTAGGGTTTCCCCTGGTGGGGATAAGGAGGAGGGTGTGGGGTGCGGCTGGGCCGGCCTGGCGGCCCGATGGCCTGCTGGGCCGTGGCCCAGCGGGGGGGGGGGGTTCTCTCTCTTATTCTTTTTCTTCTTGTTTTCCTTTCCCTTTTCTGTTTTAATATTGTTTCCTATTATTTTAGTTTTAGTAAAATATACACGTAGTATATAAATTAGTATTTCAACTTAGTCCATAGTCACAAGAAGTCTAGTCCTCAAATAAATTAGTTTGACCTTTTATTTATTATAAAAGGTATTTAAATAATTGTTTTTGCTGTTGTTTTATTCATCTTATAGTATTTAAACATTTTATAAAGGTGTGGCTCCTCCACCATAATTACCTATACAATATTTGGTTCACTCTGAACATCTTAGTTTTAATTATTTGAAAACTTTTATTTTGTTTAATTGATTTTGAATTTGATTTCGAATCGGTTTCGATCTAACGCTAGGTTAGCAACAGTAACCGAGGTGACGTGGCATCGTTAACGCGGGATTACTGTAACCTAATTATCCGGGCGTCACATAAAATGACGCTCCAAGCAAAACACATATCATGTGGCGAATAAAAATATAGCTCCAAGTAAAGTTACCGATGAACGAAGATGAAAGAGGGGATGCCATCCGGGGCATCCCCAAGCTTAGGCTCTTGGTTGTCCTTGAATATTACCTTGGGGTGCCTTGGGCATCCCCAAGCTTAGGTTCTTTCCACTCCTTATTCCATAGTCCATCGAATCTTTACCCAAAACTTGAAAACTTCACAACACAAAACTTAGTATAAGAAAATAAAACCACCACTTAGGTACTGTAATTAACTCATTATAAATTCATATTGGTGTGATATCTACTGTATTCTAACATATCTATGGTTCATACCACTTAATACTAGCCATAGATGCATCAAAATAAGCAAACAACACAATGAAAACAGAATCTGTCAAAAACAGAACAGTCTGTAGTAATCTGTATAAAACGTATACTTCTGGAACCCCAAAAATTGTGAAATAAATTGCTGAACCTGAGAAATTTGTCTATTAATCATCTTCAAAAAGAATAAACCTAAAAGTACTCTCCAGTAAAAAAGGCAGCTAATCTCGTGAGCACTAAAGTTTCTGTTTTTCACAGCAAGATCACATAAACTTCACCCAAGTCTTCCCAAAGGTTCTATTTGGCACTTTATTGAAACAAAAGCTATAAAACATGATTACTACAGTATCATAATCATGTGGACACACAAAAAACAGTAAGGGTAAATATTGGGTTGTCTCCCAACAAGAGCTTTTCTTTAATGCCTTTCTAGCTAGGCATGATGATGACAATGATGCTCACATAAAAGATAAGAATTGAAACATAACGAGAGCATCATGAAGAATATGACTAGCACATTTAAGTCTAAACCACTTCCTATGCATAGGGATTTTGTGAGCAAACAACTTATGGGAACAATAATCAACTAGCATAGGAAGGCAAAACAAGCATAACTTGAAAACTTTAAGCACATAGAGAGGAAACTTGACATTATTGCAATTCCTACAAGCATATATTCCTCCCTCATAATCATTTTCAGTAGCATCATGAATGAATTCAACAATATAACCAGCACCTAAAGCATTCTTTTCATGATCTACAAGCATAGAATTTTTAATGCTCTCCACATAAGCAAAATTCTTCTCATCAATAGTAGTGGGAGCAAACTCAACAAAATAATTATCATGCGAGGCATAATCCAATTGAAAACTAAAATCATGATGACAAGTTTCATGGTTATTATTATCCTTAATAGCATACAAGTCATCACAATAATCATCATAAATAGCAACTTTGTTGTCATAATCAATTGGAACCTCTTCCGAAATAGTGGAATCATCACTAAATAAAGTTGACACTCTTCCAAATCCACTTTCATATTCATCACAATAACATTCAACATCCTCCAAAATAGTGGGATCACTACTTCCTAAAGTTGACACTCTTCCAAACCCACTTTCATCAATATAATCATCATAAATAGGAGGCATGCTTTCATCATAATAAATATTCTCATCAAAACTTGGGGGACTAAAAATATCATATTCATCAAACATAGCTTCCCCAAGCTTGGGCCCTTTCATATCATAAGCATAATCACTCTCGTCATTAAAAATATTGATAGCACCAATAGTATAGCAATTATCATCATCACAATGAATAGTAGGAGCAACATCATTTGGGAGGGATATCTTTCTACCTTTGTTGCTCCTTTTTTTCTTTTTTTCTTCACATTATGTGTGGGTTTAACCTTCCTCTTTGAGCTCCTTATTGATGATATTGGTTGAATATAAAGCTCCCCCTCGTTACCTGATTCATCATGAGAAATAATAGGAGGATATTGGGAAATCTCTTCCCTTTCATTAATATTCTCATCATCTTCTATTTGCTTTCTTTTCTTTATGTAATTGGCAATATAAGGATTTTCAATGCAATTCTCCACACAAAACATATAAATATCCTCTAGATCAAAATCAAGAAATCTATCAAGATTAAATTTTGGAATACCCTCAGTTATACATTTCATTTCTTCATAACCCAAAAGAAGGCTAAGCTCTTTATGATGCTCAAAGGTAATCAAATTATCACAATATTTGGAAACGACTTGATCATGAAACAAATAGCATTGGAGCTTTAAATGACCATGTTCATTGCAAAGTTCACAAGGGGTACTATAAATATTGAATCTTTCAGCACATTCATCTAGCTCTTCTTGCAACAATTTGGTTTCTAAGTACTTATGCCTCTTGCAATATCTATCTTCCCTATTTGGTGTGTACTTACAAACCCAATGCACTCCACAAAAATTGACATGTTTATAGGAGACATTTTCATCATAACTAGTGCAATCATCATTAGAATCATGGATATTCGAAGAATTCGTACTAACAACATTGCAATCATGCTCACCATTCAAATATTTAGTGCCAAACAATTTAGAGATTTCTTCTTCTAGCACTTGAGCACAATTATCCTTTCCATCATACTCAAGAAAGATATTAAAAAGACGAAGCGTATGAGACAAACTCAATTCCATTTTTTGTAGTTTTCTTTATAAACTAAACTAGTGATAAAACAAGAAACAAAAAGATTCGATTGCAAGATCTAAAGATATACCTTCAAGCGCTAACCTCCCTGGCAACGGCGCCAGAAAAGAGCTTGATGTCTACTACACAACCTTGTTCTTGTAGACGTTGTTGGGCCTGCAAGTGCACAGGTTTGTAGGACAGTAGCAAATTTCCCTCAAGTGGATGACCTAAGGTTTATGAATCCGTAGGAGGTGTAGGATGAAGATGGTCTCTCTCAAACAACCCTACAACCAAATAACAAAGAGTCTCTTGTGTCCCCAACACACCTAATACAATGGTAAATGCACTAGTTCGGCGAAGAGATGAAGATACAAGTGCAAAATAGATAGTAGATATAGGTTTTTCTAATCTGAAATTATAAAAACAGCAAGGTAACAAGTGGTAAAAGTGAGTGTAAACGGTATTGCAATGATAGGAAACAAGGCCTAGGGTTCATACTTTCACTAGTGCAAGTTCTCTCAACAATAATAACATAGATAGATCATATAACAAGCCCTCAACATGCAACAAAGAGTCATTCCAAAGCCACTAATAGCGGAGAACAAACGTAGAGATTATGGTAGGGTACGAAACCACCTCAAAGTTATTCTTTCGGATAAATCTATAAAAGACTTCGTACTAGAATAACACCTTAAGACAAAAATCAACCAAAACCCTAATGTCACCTAGATACTCCATTGTCACCTCAAGTATCCGTGGGCATGATTATACGATATGCGTCACACAATCTCAGATTCATCCAACCAACATAAAAGTACTTCAAAGAGTGCCCCAAAGCTACTACCGGAGAGTCAAGAACGTGTGCCAACACCTATGCATAGGTTCCCAATGTCACGAAACCGGCAAGTTGATCACCAAGACATACATCAAGTGTTCTCATAAAAGACTCAATCCAATAAGATAACTTCAAAGGGGAAACTCAATTCATCACAAGAGAGTAGAGGGGGAGAAACATCATAAGATCCAACTACAATAGCAAAGCTCGGGATACATCAAGATCGTGCCATAGAGGGAACACGAGAGAGAACACGAGAGAGAGAGAGAGAGAGAGAGAGAGAGAGAGATCAAACACATAGCTACTGGTACATACCCTCAGCCCCGAGGGTGAACTACTCCCTCCTCGTCATGGATAGCGCCGGGATGATGAAGATGGCCACCGGTGATGGGTTCGCCCTCCGGCAGGGTGCCGGGAAGGCCTCCCAAGAGGTTTTTGGTGGCTACAGAGGCTTGCGGCGGCAGAACTCCCGATCTATCTTCTGTTCTGGAAGTTTTAGGGTACATAGGTATATGTGGGTGCAAGGGGTACGTCGGTGGACTGGAGGGGGGGCATGAGGTAGGGGGGTGGGCGCGCGCCCCACCCTTGTGAGCACCTCCCTTCTTTCCTGACGTGCACTCCAAGTCCATCGGGTGGCTTTCCTTCCAAAAATAACTTCTCCAGTTGATTTCGTTCCGTTTTGACTCCATCTGATATTCCTTTTCCTCGAAACGCTGAAATAGGCATAAAGCAGCAAATCTGGGTTGGGCCTCCGGTTAATAGGTTAGTCCCACAAATAATATAACAATGGATAATAAAGCCCATAATCATTCAAAACAGATAATAATATAGCATGAATGCTTCATAAATTATAGATACGTTGGAGACGTATCACTAACATCATGAACAGTAGATGCAACTAAACTTTTGGATGAGGATGCCTTTAGATTTGCACAAAAAAATAGCTTGTAGCCATGTACTAATTTAACTAGACAACACCCCGCATGTTGCTATGAGAATTTATAGTATTATAAATTTCAAGAGTAATTTAGAATATATGTTAATAGTTCATCTCCACATTCTCCGTCATATATGAACTGTAGTGGATCGGTGGTGGAGTCAACATCCAAACAATGGTATAAATAGTCCTTGAGATTTACAATTTTACTCATGTTTCCTGATTTCTTGATGTATATTGTTCAATATACGTGAATCATACATCGGTACTTAGAAGTTTTGAAAAATAATAGGTGTACATTTATACACCCAAGTCCATACATAGTTTTGCCCATAAATGTACACCCAAGTTCGTATGTAGCTTTACCTATGTAGGGAATCTAGTAGTAATGAAGAGTGGTTGGATGGTATAGTGCCTTTTGGCCTTCTGAATTATGTGTAATAATTTTGAACTTAAACATGAAAATAAATTGATAACAAAGAAACCATTATAAATTACATAAAAGAAACACTTTTCATTCATACGGATACATGCATCGGATCATCATGAATTTGGAGTGCTATTTTTTACTACTATTGAAGTTGATCAACCCAGTGATCACTTTATTCATGATGTAAGCAACTATATCTATCGTCGGGGAACAGAGCACAAATAACATTTATCAACCCTTTTTCTCTATCACTCATACTAGTTCAGGGTGATGTGTTGTCTATGTTCAATTCTTCCTTCAAAGTTTGTAGAAACTACTTCCATGTTGGGGTGTCCTCCACTTCAACTACAACAATTGCTATAGGGAAAATGCAATCGTTTGGATCAACACCTACTGCAATCAATAACTTTACACCATGCTTGTTCTTCAGGTGACACCAATCAGTGCAAATTACTGGCCTGCATCATGATTAAAAAACTCTTACACGCATCTATGACATGTATAACCTATAGAAGTTCCATGAATCCTGCTCCCAGGATTCGACTTTCTTATCTCCACGGTATAATCCCATAGCATGATGTATTTATTCTCCTCATCCCCATTGATTAACTTCATGGCTATCCTTCTTGCCCTTTGTAGCTTGCTTCTTGTCACGGTCATGTTATAGTCTTGCCGCATCAACCTTGACAAGTTTCTGAGTGTCATCTTGTCATCTGCACTAATGTTTTGAATATACTGTCGTGGTTCTAAGTCTGACAGTAAGAGTAGGGGGTACATAAGAGGAGGCAAGGCCCTAGCTACGGCGAGGTTGTACGCGCGATTTTACGAGTTCAGGCCCCTCTTGGAGGAGGTAAAAGCCCTACGTCTCGGTTCCCTGAGGCGGTCGACTGGAATATGGGTGTGTGTTACAAGGGGAGCGAACCCTTGTCCTAGAGGAGGGGGTGGCTTACATAGAGTGTGCTAGGACCCCAGCCGTCCTCCGTTACAGGGGTTCGATGTAGATTAAGATAGGGCATTACTGGTAGCGCCATCTATAAAGTGCTATTAATGATCTTTAAGACTATAGAGTGAACGCCTGACCGCTGCCATCCTGAGTGACTGTAGGTCTTCTGTACTCCAAGTGGTTTCCTATATGGTCGAATGATTCCATCCAGGTCGAGTGAAATTGGGGTATCCAGGTGAGGTGACTGGTCGAGTGGATTGCACTCGATGGCTTCAGTCGGTACTTCTTTCTATACTTTGAATGTCCTTGACTCTAGGATAGTGACCTATTGGGGAACGTAGCAGAAATTCAAAATTTTCTACGCATCACCAAGATCAATCTATGGAGAGACTAGCAACGAGAGAGAGAGGGAGTGCATCTTCATACCCTTGAAGATTGCTAAGCGGAAGTGTTACAAGAACGCGGTTGATGGAGTCGTACTCGCGGCGATTCAAATCGCGGAAGATCCGATCTAGCGCCGAACGAACGACGCCTCCACGTTCAAAACACGTATAGCCCGGGGATGTCTCCTCCTTCTTGATCCAGCAAGGGGTGAGGAGAAGTTGAGGGAAAACTCCAGCAGCACGACGACATGGTGGCGATGGAGCTCCTGGTTCTCCGGCAGGGCTTCACCAAGCACTACAGAGTAGGAGGAGGTGTTGGAGGAGGGAGGGGCTGCGTCAGGGGAAGGGTGCGGCTGCCCTCCCTATCCCTCACTATATATAGGGGAAAGGGAGGAGGGGGAGGCGCCCTAGGGTTCCCTAGGGGAGGGGCGGCGGCCACAGGGGAAACCCTAGATGGGTTTGGGCGCCCCCAGCCCCTAGGAAACTTGCCCCCCAAGCCGGGAGGGGCGGCTGCCCTAGGGGTGGTGCCCCCACCTCTCCTGGTTACGTGAGATGGGGTGGGAGGGGCGCTCATCCCCTTAGTGGGCTGATGTGCCATCTCCCCTTGGCCCATAAGGCCCCCCAACGCTTGCCGGGGCCTCCGAAACCCCTTTCGGACACGCTGGTCATCACCTGGTACCCCTGGAACAATTCCGGACTCCAATACCCTTCGTCCAATATACCGATCTTCACCTCCGGACCATTCCGGAGCTCCTCGTCATGTCTGTGATCTCATCCGGGACTCCGAACAACCTTCGGTAACCACATACTATTTCCCATAACAACTCTAGCGTCACTGAACCTTAAGTGTGTAGACCCTACGGGTTCAGGAACCATGCAGACATGACCGAGACGTTCTCTGGTCAATAACCAACAATGGGATCTGGATACCCATTTTGGCTCCCACATGTTCCACGATGATCTCATCGGATGAACCACGATGTCAAGGATTCAAGCAATCCCGTATGCAATTCCCTTTGTCAATCGGTATGTTACTTGCCCGAGATTCGATCGTCGGTATCCCAATACCTCGTTCAATCTCGTTACCGGCAAGTCACTTTACTCGTTCCGTAATGCATGATCCCATGACTAACTACTTAGTCACATTGATCTCATTATGATGATGCATTACCGAGTGGGCCCAGAGATACCTCTCTGTAATACGGAGTGACAAATCCCAGTCTCAATTCGTGCCAACCCAACAGACACTTTCGGAGATACCTGTATTGCACCTTTATAGCCACCCAGTTACGTTGTGACATTTGGTTCACCCAAAGTACTCCTACGGTATCAGGGAGTTACACAATCTCATGGTCTAAGGAAATGATACTTGACATTAGAAAAGCTTTAGCAAACGAACTACACGATCTTGTGCTATGCTTAGGATTGGGTCTTGTCCATCACATCATTCTCCTAATGATGTGATCCCGTTATCAATGACATCCAATGTCCATGGTCAGGAAACCATAACCATCTATTGATCAACGAGCTAGTCAACTAGAGGCTCACTAGGGACATGTTGCGGTCTATGTATTCACACGTGTATTACGGTTTCCAGTTAATACAATTATAGCATGAACAATAGACAATTATCATGAACACGGAAATATAACAATAACCATTTTATTATTGCCTCTAGGGCATATTTCCAACAGTCTCCCACTTGCACTAGAGTCAATAATCTAGTTCACATCAGTATGTGATTGTGATGAATCCAACACCCATTGGGTTTGATCATATCTCGCTTGTGAGAGAGGTTAGTAGTCAACGGGTCTGAACCTTTCAGATCCCTGTGTGCTTTACAAATCTCTATGTCATCTTGTAGATGCAGCTACCACGCTCTATTTGGAGCTATTCCAAATAACTGTTCTACTATACGAATCCGGTTTACTACTTAGAATCATCCAGATTAGTGTCAAAGTTTGCATCACGTAACCCTTTATGACGAACTCTTTTACCACCTCCATAATCGAGAAAATTCCTTAGTCCACTAGTTACTAAGGATAACCTTGACCGTTGTCCTGTGATCCATTCCTGGATCACACTTGTACCCCTTGACTAACTCATGGCAAAGCATACTTCAGGTGCGGTACACGACATAGCATACTGTAGAGCCTACGTCTAAAGCATAGGGGACGACCTTCGTCCTTTCTCTCTATTCTGTCATGGTCATGTCTTGAGTCTTACTCAATACTCACACCTTATAACACAACCAAGAACTCCTTCTTTGCCGATCTATTTTGAACTCCTTCAAAATCTTGTCATAGTATGTGTTCGTTTGAAAGTACTATTAAGTGATTTTGATCTATCCTTATAGACCTTGATGCTCAATGTTCAAGTAGCTTAATCCAGGTTTTCCACTAAAAAACACTTTTTAAATAACACTATATGCTTTCCAGAAATACTACATCATTTCTGATCAACAATATGTCAACAACATATACTCATCAGAAATTCTATAGTGCTCCCACTCACTTCTTTGGAAATACAAGTTTCTCATAAACTTTGTATAAACCCAAAATCTTTGATCATCTCATCAAAGCGTATATTCCAACTCCAAGATGCTTACTCCAGTCCTTAGAAGGATTGTTGGAGCTTTGCATACTTGTTAGCATCTTTCAGGATTGTCAAAACCTTCTAGTTGTATCACATACAACCTTTCCTCAAGAAAATTATCGAGGAAACAATGTTTTGATATCCTATCTGCAAGATTTCATAAATAATGCAGTAATTGCTAATATAATTCCAACAGACTCTTGCATCGCTACGAATGAGAAAGTCTCATCACAGTCAACTCCTTGAACTTGTCAGAAAACATCTTAGCGACAAGTCGAGCTTTCTTAATGGTGACACTTACCATCATTGTCCGTCTTCCTTTTAAAATCCATCTGTACTCAATAGCCTTACGACCATAAGTGGTTCTTCCAAAGTCTATACTTTATTTTCGTACATGGATCCTATCTTGGATCTTATGGTCTCGAGCCATTCGTCGGAATCTGGGCCCACCATCGCTTCTCCACTACTCGTAGGTTCATTGTTGTCTAGCAACATGACCTCCAAGACAGGATTACCGTACCACTCTGAAGTAGTACGCATCCTTGTCGACCTATGAGGTCTAGTAGTGACTTGATCCGAAGTTTCGTGATCACTATCGTCAGCTTCCACTTCAATTGGTGTAGGTGCTACAGAAACGACTTCCTATGCCCTGCTACACACTGGTTGAAGTGATGGTTCAATAACCTCATCAAGACTCCACCATCCTCCCACTCATTTCTTTCGAGAGAAACTTTTCCTCGAGAAAGGATCCGATTCTAGAAACAATCACTTTTGCTTCCAGATCTGAATGGGAGGTATACCCAACTGTTTTTGGGTGTGCTATGAAGATGCATTTATCCGCTTTGGGTTCGAGCTTATCAGGCTAAAACTTTTCACATAAGCGTCGCAACCCCAAACTTTTAAGAAATGACAGCTTAGGTTTCTCTAAACCATAGTTCATACGATGTCATCTCAACGGAATTACATGGTGCCCTATTTAAAGTGAATGCGGTTATCTCTAATGCCTAACCCATAAACAATATTGGTAATTCGATAAGAGACATCATGGTATGCACCATATCCAATAGAGTGCAGCTATGATGTTCGGACACACCATCACACTATGGTGTTCCAGGCGGTATTAGTTGTGAAACAATTTCCACAATGTCTTAATTGTGTGCCAAACTCGTAACTCAGATATTCATCTCTATGATCATATCATAGATATTTTATCCTCTTGTCACGACGATCTTCAACTTCACTCTGAAATTACTTGAACCTTTCAATAATTCAGACTTGTGATTCATCTAGTAAATATACTCAGAATCTACTCAAATCATCTGTGAAGTAAGAGCATAACGACATTCACTACGTGCCTCAGCACTCATTGGATTGCACACATCAAACGTATTACATACAACAAGTTGCTCTCTTATTTAATCTCACTGAAAAATGAGGCCTCTCAGTCATCTTGCCCATGTGGTATGATTTGCGTGTCTCAAGTGATTCAAAATCAAGTGAGTCCAAACGATCCATCTGTATGGAGTTTCTTCATGCATATATACCAATAGACATGGTTCGCATGTCTCAATCTTTTCAAAATGAGTGAGTCCAAAGATCCATCAACATGGAGCTTCTTCATGCGTTTTATACTAGTATGACTCAAATGGCAGTGCCACAAGTATGTGGTAGTATCATTACTATCTTATATCTTTTGGTATGAACATGTGTATCACTACGATCGAGATTCAATAAACCATTCATTTTAGGTGCAATACCATTGAAGGTATTATTCAAATAAACAAAGTAACCATTATTCTCCTTAAATGAATAAATGTATTGCGATAGACATAATCCAATCATGTCTATGCTCAACGCAAACACCAAATAACAATTATTTAGGTTTAACACCGATCCCGGTGGTAGAGGGAGCGTGCGATGTTTGATCACATCAACCTTGGAAATACTTCCAACACATATCGTCACCTCGCCTTTAGCTAGTCTCCATTTATTCCGTAACCTTTTACTTTGAGTTACTAACACTTAGCAACCGAACCAGTATCTATTACCATGGTGCTACTAGGAGTACTAGTAGAGTACACATTAATATAATGTATATCCAATATACTTCTGTCGACCTTGCCTGCCTTCTTATCTACCAAGTATCTAGGGTAATTCTGCTCCAGTGACCGCTCCCCTTATTACAGAAGCACTTAGTTTCGGGTTTGGGTTCAACCTTGGGTTTCTTCACTAGAGCAGCAACTGATTTGCCGTTTCATGAAGTATCCCTTCTTGCCCTTGCCCTTCTTGAAACTAGTGGTTTTACTAACCATCAACAATTGATGCTCCTACTTGAATTCTACTTTTGCGGTGTCAAACATCGCGAACAGCTCAAGGATTAGCATATTTATCCCTGATATGTTATAGTTCATCACGAAGCTCTAGTAGCTTGGTGGCAGTGACTTTGGAGAACTATCACTCTGTCATATGGAAGATTAACTCCCATGAATTCAAGCGATTGCAGTACTCAAACAATCTGAGCACATGCTCAACGATTGAGCTTTTCTCCCTTAGTTTGTAGGCCAAGAAACTTGTCAGAGGTCTCCTACCTCTTGACGTGGGCACTAGCCTGAAATCCCAATTTCAGCCCTTGGAACATCTCATATGTTCCGCGACGTTTCACAAAATGTCTTCGGTGCCTTAATTCTAAACCATTTAACATTATGCACTGAACTATCACGTAGTCATCAAAACGTGTATGTCAGATGTCCGCAACATCCACAGACGACATTTGGGGTTCAGCACACCAAGCGGTGCATTAAGGACATAAGCCTTCCGCGCAGCAATGAGGACAATCCTCATTTCACGGACCCAGTCCGCATAATTGCTACTATCAACTTTCGACTAATTTTTCTCTAGGAACATATCTAAAATAGTAGAACTAAAGAGCAAGCTACGACATAATTTGCAAAGTACTTTTGACTATGTTCATGATAATTAAGTTCATCTAATGACTCCCACTCAGATAGACATCCCTCTAGTCATCTAAGTGATACATGATCCGAGTCAACTAGGCCATGTCCGATCATCACGTGAGACGGACTAGTCATCATCGGTGAACATCTTCATGTTGATCGCATCTGCAATACAACTCATGTTTGACCTTTCGGTCTCTTGTGTTCCGAGGCCATGTCTGTACATGCTAGGATCGTCAAGTCAACCTAAGTGTTTTGCATGTGTAAATCTAGCTTACACCCGTTGTATGCGAATGTTAGAATCTATCACACCCGATCATCACGTGGTGCTTCGAAACAACGAACCTTCGCAACAGTGCACAGTTAGGGGGAACATTTTCTTGAAATTTTATGAGGGATCATCTTATTTATGCTACCGTCGTTCTAAGCAAATAAGATGCAATAACATGATAAACATCTCATGCAATCAAATAGTGACATGATATGGCCAATATCATTTTGCTCCTTTTGATCTCCATCTTCGGGGCTCCATGATCATCATCATCACCGGCATGACACCATGATCTCCATCATCATGAGCTTCATCATCGTGTCTCCATGAAGTTGTCTCACCAACTTATTACTTCTACTACTATGGCTAACGGTTTAGCAATGAAGTAAAGTAATTACATGGCGTTATTCAGTGACACGCATGTCATACAATAAATAAAGACAACTCCTATGGCTCCTACCGGTTGTCATACTCATCGACATGCAAGTCGTGATTCCTATTACAAGAATATGATCAATCTCATACATCACATATATTTCATTCATCACATCCTTCTTGGCCATATCACATCACACAGCATATGCTGCAAAAACAAGTTAGACATCCTCTAATTGTTGTTGCAAGTTTTTACGTGGATGCTATAGGTTTCTAGCAAGAACACTTCTTACCTACGCCAAAACCACAACGTCATATGCCAATTGCTATTTACCCTTCATAAGGACCCTTTTCATCGAATCCGATCCGACTAAAGTGGCAGAGACAGACACCCGCTAGCCATCTTATGCAACAAGTGCATGTCAGTCGGTGGAACCTGTCTCACGTAAGTGTACGTGTAATGTCGGCCCGAGCCGCTTCATCCCACAATACCGTCGAAACAAGATAGGACTAGTAACGGAAAGCATATTGAACAAAATCAATGCCCACAACAACTTGTGTTCTACTCGTGCATATAAACTACTCATAGACCTAGCTCATGATGCCACTATAGGGAAACGTAGCAGAAATTCAAAATTTTCTATGCATCACCAAGATCAATCTATGGAGAGACTAGCAACGAGAGAGAGAGAGCGAGTGCACCTTCATACCATTGAAGATCGCTAAGCGGAAGCGTTACAAGAACGCGGTTGATGGAGTCGTACTCACGGCGATTCAAATCGCGGAAGATCCGATCTAGCGCCGAACGGACAGTGCCTCCGCGTTCAACACACGTATAGCCTGGGGACGTCTCCTCCTTCTTGATCCAGCAAGGGGTGAGGAGAAGTTGAGGGAAAACTCCAGCAGCACGACAACATGGTGGCGATGGAGCTCGTGGTTCTTCGGCAGGGCTTCGCCAAGCACTACGGAGTAGGAGGAGGTGTTGGAGGAGGGAGGGGCTGCGCCAGGGGAAGGGTGCGACTGCCCTCTCTCTCCCTCACTATATATAGGGAAAAGGGAGGAGGGGGAGGCGCCCTAGGGTTCCCTAGGGGAGGGGCGGCGGCCACAGGGGAAACCCTAGATGGGTTTGGGCGCCCCCACCCCCTAGGAAACTTGCCCCCCAAGCCGGGAGGGGCGGCTGTCCTAGGGGTGGCGCCCCCACCTCTCCTGGTTACGTGAGATGGGGTGGGAGGGGCGCTCAGCCCCTTAGTGGGCTGACGTGCCCTCTCCCCTTGGCCCATAAGGCCCCCCAACGCTTGCCGGGGCCTCCGAAACCCCTTTCGGACACGCTGGTCATCACCTGGTACCCCCGGAACAATTCCGGACTCCAATACCCTTCGTCCAATATACGGATCTTCACATCCAAACCATTCTAGAGCTCCTCGTCATGTCCGGGATCTCATCCGGGACTCCGAACAACCTTTAGTAACCACATACTATTTCCCATAACAACTCTAGTGTCACCGAACCTTAAGTGTGTAGACCCTACGGGTTCGGGAACCATGCAGACATGACCGAGACGTTCTCAAGTCAATAACCAATAGCGGGATCTGGATACCCATGTTGGCTCCCACATGTTCCACGATGATCTCATCGGATGAACCACGATGTCAAGGATTCAAGCAATCCTGTATGCAATTCCCTTTGTCAATCGGTATGTTACTTGCCCGAGATTCGATCGTCGGTATCCCAATACCTCGTTCAATCTCGTTACCGGCAAGTCACTTTACTCGTTCCGTAATGCATGATCCCATGACTAACTACTTAGTCACATTGATCTCATTATGATGATGCATTACCGAGTGGGCCCAGAGATACCTCTGCGTAATACGGAGTAACAAATCCCAGTCTCGATTCGTGCCAACCCAACAGACACTTTCGGAGATACCTGTAGTGCACCTTTATAGCCACCCAGTTACGTTGTGACGTTTGGTACACCCAAAGTACTCCTACGGTATCAGGGAGTTACACAATCTCATGGTCTAAGGAAATGATACTTGACATTAGAAAAGCTTTAGCAAACGAACTACACGATCTTGTACTATGCTTAGGATTGGGTCTTGTCCATCACATCATTCTCCTAATGATGTGATCCCGTTATCAATGACATCCAATGTCCATGGTCAGGAAACCATAACCATCTATTGATCAACGAGCTAGTCAACTAGAGGCTCACTAGGGACATGTTGTGGTCTATGTATTCACACATGTATTACGGTTTCCAGTTAATACAATTATAGCATGAACAATAGACAATTATCATGAACAAGGAAATATAATAATAACCATTTTATTATTGCCTCTATGGCATATTTCCAACATGACCTTGGGTAGGGCGTATAGGTCGGACCTATGACCCTACCCTAGGTTCATGGCATCGACATATACCTTGCAGTACTTTGGAATGAATGCTTTCAACTCCCACTCTTTTATTACATGTGTGAATTCCAACATATGTTTTCACCACAAAACTCTAATCCCCACTGTCAGGAGCTGCAAATAGATACCACAGGCAATTTTCCTCACAGTGTGCCTTGATCCTTTGCTTATCATTCTTGGCATACTTCATAGCACCATTATTCTGGATACTATACTCTTGGATTGCTTTGAGATCAACAGTTGTAGGGAACACTATCCCTATCTCAAATGTGGGAGCAATCATGTCCTTTGGTTTGAATGCCCTAAGCTTTACATTCTTATTTTTCTTCTTTTTTCCTTTCTCCGAAACCACTTCATGATCTGACTCTTCTTCCTCATTTTCTAAAGCCGGGAGTTGAAGATCATCAGAATCATAGTCAGAAATCAATGTCATGCTCTTTTGCCTTCTTTTTTTTGCTTTATTATCTTGAGGCTCCTCATCGACCCACTCTAGAAACAAATCATCATAATCTTTGTCGATGTCATTGTCTCAATCAACCTGATCTGCATAGTCACTATCATCATTGTCATCGGGCACTTTCTTTGTCCTCTGCAATTGGTACTCTTTTACATCACCTTCCTTTTTGTCCAATATTATTGCATGTTCTACCACTATAGCCCCAGTCCATACATTAAGTTGCCTTTTGCTACCATTGTCTTCAACCTAGGACCCCTCATGGAATTCTGTGCAGAAATCATTGGTTTTTGAAGGCTCAAACTTTTGTTAGTGATGGTGAGCCTATAATGCAAACATAATCAAAATGAAGATCATTGTACAGGTCAACTTGGTGCACATACAACTTAAAAAATTGGAACTTGGGCCCTACTACAGCCATACTAAGACAATCTTCATCCATGTCCATGATACTCAAACCAACATCCAGGTTCATGCTAGGAAGAAACCAAATTTGGGCTTTACATGTATCATGTCCAAGTTCTTCTAAGAAACTCTTCAACCATAGTGTAGACCAGGTGTCTACTTCACATTGATCAAATGTGTCGGTCGATCCATAAACATAAGATTGTTCATCCCTTGGCCACAAAAAATAATTCCCGATGGTGAATCTCTACTAAGAATGGCTCCTCAAGTGGTCCTAGCACAAAAAGATTTCAAAGTGAACATCATCAACTCCCACACAATCATCGCCCCCTTGTTTAGAGCGAACGAATAGAGAAATGGGATTGAGGGTTAGGGTTCGCACCATACTCCGACGCGAGGTCACCATGCTGCCGTCAAGATGGGGCCATCATGATGGACGCCCCCTCGATGAGGAGCGTGCTGCCCTTCCCGCCTTCTAGGTCTACTCGGTGCCGCTGCCGGATCAATGGCCAGACCAACATTCTGAGGAGCGCAGTTGGCCGCCGGACATGGCCAGGGCGGAGCCAGGCAAGCGGGGAGCGGCACTGGGCGAGCTCTATTTAGATTAGGTTTCACGTTGCATGTAATAATATGGATTTGAGGTATCCGGATGTGAAATGTATTTTTGAGGCATGCCCGGCCACTGTCTCTTGACCCGCTCGGACGCGTCCGCGGACGTTTGGGAGGTTGGATTTGGCAAGTCCGGCTGGACATGCTCTCACCCCACCGGCTGAAGATGCTCTCACCCCACCTTTTTTTAGGGAAGGCCATCATGGCTAGCTTTATTGATTAATGCATAACGATACATCATCTACGAGCTTGCTCATCAGACAATCTAGAGGCTCGTCAGTCCAACTAGAAGAAAGTTTATTACAATAACAAAAATTAGCTAGCACATGTGCTGCTTGATTTGCTGATCGAAAACAATGCTTAAAGTTGACCTTCCCAATTAAGGTAGAGATGTCCACACATTCCGCGAATATCGCTGCCGCCGCATCCCACCAAGTACTCTGACCGGAGTAGCAGTTGATCACCGTTAGAGAGTCGGATTCCGCTTCAACTCATTGGAACCCTAGGCTATTTGCCAAGTCCAGTCCGTCTCTCAACGCCATTGCCTCTGATGTCATTGCATCCGCTGCATATGTCATTGCCTCTGATGTCATTGCTCTCACCCCACCTAAAAGAAAGGACCATCGTCATGATGAAACGCTCAGTGGCAACTTGGGTCGCCACATGTACATCTGAATCATGAGATTCACTCGAGCAACTCTGAACCTGGTCTCTCTCTCTCTCTCTCTCTCTCTCTCTCTCTGCTGCGTTTGCTGCTGGGTACCAATACCAAATCCTCACGGTCTCCGCCGCCGCCGCCGCCACCGCCACCGCCACCACAGCAGCCATGCCTCCGCCGTAACTGCCGCGCCCTCCACCCTCCCTCCTCCTCTGCCGCTCCCAGACTCCATCTCCTCTCTGCTGACTCCCCAGCTTCACCCCACCCCCTCTGCCCGTCCCGCCCAAGCGGCGGCACCTCTCCGTCGCACAGCTCGCCAACCCGCTCTCCGCCGCAGGTTTCCTTATCTATTCATTCCCCCTTCAATAACGTGTGCCGGCCGTGCGTTGTTATGACGGCCACAATATGACGACATTAAACAAATAGGGAGGAGCTGGAGCTCTGACATTATAATTTCTTGCAATATGACGGGATTTGATGTCAGTTACTTCAGATCTATGCCAGGGTTGAACGGCGACGACCAGTGGCGAAGCCAAAAGAAATAGATCAGGAGGGTTGAGTGTTATTGTAATAGACTCGGGAGGGCCAAAGCATAGGAAAATTAGTCTTTTAGTACCAAAAATTTACTAATTATGTGCTGTCCATCAGTAAATTAGGAGCATATTCCTGATGTTAGGAGGGGCCAGGGCCTTGTTGGTCCCCTCTTATCCTTAGGGACACGTGCACAAAAGACTTTTCCGTTGTCGTCGACAAGGTCAAACCGGCTTTAGTATGGGAGTAGCAACAGTACACGCCGTCGACTTGTTCGGATGGTAGTAGTGGTCGTCCGGTAGTCCTGGATTCTCGATGTATTTTTTATCATGTTTGAGATGGTGTGTACTTTTGATGAACTTTTATAAAAATAAACCAGATCTTCTCTGAAACAAGTTAATATATGGTGTTTTTTAATAAACAAACAAAAAGAAAATCCTTCTAGTATGTGGACAAGAAATACATCCCGCGTGGACATGCCGTGGCCGTCACCCGCACAGTAACCACCGTAAGAAACGAACAAGAGAGGTTCGTTTCGCTTTGAACACAACAAGTGGTTGAGCCGCAGTTGGCTAGCGCGTATAGGTCTCATTGCTGAGGTCGAGAGTTCGATACCATCGTCGTGATGAAAAACGCTCAGTGGCAACTTGGGTCGCCACATGTACATCTGAAACATCAGATTGACTCGAGCAACTCTGAACCTGGTCTCTCTCTCTTATTTTTTTGCTGCGTCTGCTGCTGGGTACCAATACCAATCCTCACGGTCTCCGCCGCCGCCACCACCACCGCAGCAGCCATGCCTCCGCCGTCACTGCTGCGCCCTCCGCTCTCGCTCCTCCTCCGCCGCTCCCATACTCCGTCTCCTCTCCGACGAATCCCCAGCTTCACTCCATCCCATCTGCCCGTCCCGCCCAAGCGGCGGCACCTCTCCGCCGCCGCCGCGCAGCTCGCCGACCCGCTCTCCGCCGGAGGTTCGCATTATCTATTTATTTTCCCCCTTCAATAACGCGTGCCGGCCGCGCGATGTCGTGACCGGGATTGGTTGCAGGGGCGGACGAGGCGGTGGCGGGCTTCGTCACCGGCAAGCGCAAGGCCACCGAGGTAGCCCACGCGTAGGCACTCTGCTTCCTTCCCGTTGCTGAAACTAAACGCAGTTTTTCGCCCAACCTGAGTCGCCTTCTAGCAGCAGGGCAGGGCAGCATTCTCGTTCCTAACTGTTGTTACGCTGTTACCTGATTATTAGGGTGTGGAGGAGCATCGTTCAGAAAGGAGACACGGTGGTCGATGCCACCTGTGGGAACGGAAATGATACGTTTGCTCTGCTTAAGATGGTGTCCGATGAAACTGGGCGAGGGGCGTGTTTATGGGATGGACATCCAAGATTCCGCGATCGATAGCACCTCCTCTTTTCTGAAAATGGCCGTCGACAGTCGCGAGGTATGTGCATTTCAGCATTTGAAGCAACTTAGCATTGTTGTTGGTCTGTTTGAGGACTATACACAATGTGGCTTCTCTTATGAGTTTCCTTTGAGAAAGAATCAAAGAAGAGACGAAACATAAAACAGTGTATATGATTATTATTTTGTAGCATACTCACATAAATACACTAGTATTCTTGGTCTAAGTGTTTTCAGTGTGATATTTTTCCACCTGGACCTTACAATTTGGAAGAAGAACTAAAAAAAGGCTCACTGCGATATTCTCATGAGAGATGAAGCCTCAGTTTTGTGTCATGTGCTGGCTCAACTCTATATTTTTTTCCATCAGATGGAGCTAGTCAAGTTGTTTACAAAATGTCACAGTAGAATGGAGGAAATTGTTCCAAAAGATTCTCCTGTCAGGTGATTAAATTCTTTTACTTCATTCGTTTTAATTATATGATTCCATTATTGCTGAAATTGGCGGTTCAAGTAACTATGATCTTGAGCATGTACTTTTAGGCTTGTAGCATTCAATCTGGGCTACCTTCCAGGAGGAGATAAAACAATTATCACAGTACCTGAGACAACTGAGCTGGCACTGCAAGCTGCCAGCAGAATTGTTAGCTCAGGGGGACTCATAAGTGTCCTTGTCTACATTGGGCATCTGGGTGGAAGGTAAAAATCATTTCGCAACTGCTAATATTATATCAGTGATTGCTAGTTTGTTAGGTTTTTAAGTAATTACTGATTGCCAGTGTAGTGTGGCCTGCACCTGAAATAGATGGCCGAGGCCAGTTAGTAGACGAGAAGAAAGGTATAGCCTTAATCGGCGGCTACCTTGCCAGCTGGTTTAGTAAATCGATGCGACCATCACGGAAGGTGCGCGATTCCTTGCATCCCAAATCTTCCATGGGGCGTCGATGAGTGCGGCATGCCACACTGTTGCTGTTAGAGGTATATAGGCGGTTGCACCTCCCAAATAGTATTGATATCCTGTTGATGTAGATCGATACCTTAGGCCTTGCCAAATCCGTGTGGCAAAGGGGGGTAGTGGAGGAATAGGTGCGCAGTTGGCATCTCAGGCAGGAGCTTGAGTCCACAATGTGCTTGTGGTGGAGGTTTAGCTTGGTGTTGAGGCGATTGCAGAATAGTAGCCAGCCAAAGTCCTTGACTTTGTTCGGCACATTGCTTTCGCAAATTGAGGCGGCGTTTGGATCTATGGCCTCCTCATGCATGAGGAGGTTGTAGGCATGCTTGAGGAAGCATTTGTCATTACCAAGCTCAAACTGGAAGTCCTGCATGTTGGAACGCATCCTCAGGAGTAGCTACACCCACATGCACACGATCTGTTGCACGTTCTACTGCACACGATCTGCACCTTAGTCTGTAGGCTGTTAGCTAGAGTTTAGCCAAGGTTGTTGTTAGTGGTTAATGGCATGCATGCCTTGTTGTATATGTACGCTGTCAACGGATGAATAAAACTGTCAATTCTTCCAATCGCTTTCTACACTGCAACAAAGACAAGAGCGACTGCAATTCGAGGGAGGCCACATTAATTAGGTGATTCCTCACATTAGATATAGACTGTCAGACATGCTGAGGATACCCAAATATTAGGCTCAGTTGAGTGAGAGAAAATATTTGGAAAAGCGGCAGCTACCGGTAGTTGATGACGCCAAGTATCTAGCCAGAAGAAGGTGGATCGGCCATCCTTCATCATGATGATGGAAATTTTTCGTAGTGTAGGTATTTGGTGGTTAATAATATTTGACTATAGACTTGCTTGTAACTTGACATCAGAATCTTGTTGTTTAATATCAAACTCCAATCAACTATCATTTAAGACTGAATCCATTTATCTTCTTCACTTTCTTATCTGCAGGGATGAACTCGATATTGTTGAATCATTTGCGTCAAGCTTGTTGTTTAACTTTATACTTCTATCATATACATGTAAGACTGAATCCATTTATCACCTTCCTCACTTTCTTATCTGTAGGGATGAACTCGATATTGTTGAATCATTTGCGTCAAGCTTGCCTGCTGATACATGGGTGAGCTGCAAGTTTGAAATGATCAACAGGCCAGTTGCTCCAGTACTAGTTCTTCTGCACAAGAAATGATTGCAGTTCCAGTGAAGCTCTAAAAGTTTGAGACTCCCTGTTCCGGTTCGTGATGAATGAAATGCCTTAACGGATACTGCGATCCTGAATTTCGGATTATGGTTATGAGTTACGAGAAAGAAATTATGTAAATGCTACAGTTAGCTGTTTATTTTTTATCTTTGCAACAGTTAGCTGTAACCGAATGATTAAGGTGTTTTGGTGATTGCTCCCAAGTATTACTCCACCAAAATATCGACACTAAGGTGTTCATGTGTAACGACCCTTGAAGCAATGTCTCTCAAGTTTTGCATTGTTGTGTAACTGTATGTCAGTGTCCTAAATATTGACATGCCGTAGACCTGCAGTCCTTGGAAACATGATCATTGGCGTGACTGATAAAACTGATTGTTGGCTTGGACCATGTGCAAATCGCTGAACCAAGAGCTAGAATGATCATGTTGGTAGAATGGCACTGCGCTCGTGTTCTTCTTTTATCTATCTGTGTATTGTTCTATTATTAATACCTTAGATTTGAATAAATCCAAGCAGGTATTTGCGTACAGAATTTACAGAACTTGATCCCCATCCGTGTGGTTAAATTGAACTTTGACTCCAATACGAACAAGTCCATCTCAAATTCACCGTGCGCCAAACAGAACTGAAAAATTATGCATGTTGCTTTTTAAGTGGATGATCGGAAGAAGTATTAAAACGAAGTAGCTCTTGGCCTTGGAAGGGAACTGCTATATGTCAGGAAACATGAGCAGTAAGGAAATTATCCTCAGATCTGTATATGTGTCAGCATAAAAATCAATACAGGAGCTATACATGATCTGTGTATGTGAGTAATCATGGGAACGATGGTTTGCATGGTCCCTTCTGTATCAAGTATGTTTGTTGCGGTGGTAAAATAACAAGTAGGGTGGTGGCGCAGTTGGCTAGCTGAGTTCGAGCCCCTCTCACCCCAAACTGAAAAAAGAGACCACCGTTGTGATGAAAAGCTCAGTGGCAACTTGGGTCGCCATATGGTACACCCGATTCATCAGGTCAAACCGAGCAAGTCTGAACCTTGGTCTCTCCTTTTTTTTCTCTTTTGGCTTTGTTCACTTTCAATTTAAAACGAGCTGACACACTTGCTCATTTGAGTTCTTCTCTCATCTTGTTTCTGTTGCCCATGCTCGCTGATGGCTCTTTCTGCAGGGGCACTGAACACTACCTTTGGGGTTCCCTAGGTGAGTTAGTACGGCACTCTGTCACTATGCAATCCTACTAAGTGCAGCATTATGCTCCGGATTTGTATGTTCTCTGACGGCACCGGATTCTCACACTTGTATGTGGTTACTTACTAACAGAAGAGGCTGTGTCACTGTCAGTCATACAGAACATACAAATCAGCGGCACGGTTGGTATACAAATAACATTGAATCCGGTGTCGTATTTTTCCTGCTCTGCATCGACCCATTGCCTTGCCTTGCCCAGGCGGCGGCACCTCTTTGCTGCGCAGCTCCTCGTCACCCTGATTGTATGGATGAAGGACGCAATGGTTGGCAAAATTTTGTGGATTTTTTTTCAAAAAACAATTGATCTAGTATCCAAAATCTTCATGTACCAAGAAGGTTTTTTTCCATCAAAATGATAATACCTTATAGAAATGACAAAAGAAATAAAGACTATTTACTACATAATCATACAGTTGGTATACAATGGACTATGAAGTGAATGGGCAAGAAAAATGCTAATTATCTGCTGCTGATGACATGTATAGGTGTAGTCTGATGTTTAACTCGTGTTTGCTTCGTCCCTTTTTGTTGCCAAAGATGGCACCGGTAAGAAAGGTCATTTGGGCACTGAAAGTATTGGAGTATACATCATATAAAAAAAATTCTAGCCAAAATGTACACCCATAACCAACTGTGGATCCACCCCCGGTGACACTTATTTTGGATCGGAGGGAGTATCATTTAAGACCGAACCCACTTATCTTCTTCGCTTTCTTATCTGTAGGGATGAACTAAATATTGTTGAATCATTTGCATCAAGGTGGCCTGCTGATACATGGGTGAGCTGCAAGTTAGAAATGATTAACAGGCCGGTTGATCCAGTACTAGATTATTTTTTGTTTTTGTTTTAATTTACTGTTCATCAGTCGAACCTAGTCAAACCCGATCACATGTGGTCAAACCCAGTCAACGTGCTTAAAATCTGGTTTTGGACCAAGCTTATCGGGTTTCGAGACTTGAAGGACCAAATGTATACCAAAAAATCTTAAGGAACCAAGTCTATACTTTTGGAAAACTTGAGAGAGCAAAAACATGCCTTTCTCTTTGAAGAAAGAAAAAAAAAACTGAAGCTTTCTGAACATGGACAGTAGAAAGAATGACACCCGAATCCAGCTCCAACGGTGAAAAAGAAGAAAGAAGCTCATGTGCGCGAGAGAGATGACACCGGCAGCCAAACTGCCGTAGTGTGCAAGGCAAAAACTTGAAGACCATTTGCCATATATAACTTGCCCGAGTTCTCCGTCGAGCACGGAAGGCCAGTATCGGTCGGTGTTAATGCCTCCTCGATCGGGCCAACTTGTGCTGGTTAACTTGGTTAGAGATGTCTACCGGGACGCGTGTGAATGTTCTTCCATCTGAAATGCCCATTTTCGTTCATCCATATAGTATCTTGCCTCTGCACAGTTGCCTCCTCCGGGAATCAAGTCGGTTGTGATCCAGATTCCGACCGATCAGAGTGTTCGGACTCTTTTAATCGTGCCCGCCAAACTCCGGCGAATTTTCCAACAGGAATCTGTGATGTCAAGGCTAGCTCGATCGGTGCGTTGCAACTAGTACCACCCCCTCTGCATGCCTTTATATGCTGGAGTGTCTCCATCTGCCTGGAGAGAGCGGTGCATCGTCTATCAGCAATGGCAGCGATCGGCGCCACCACCGTCTTCGTCGCCACCGGTGCCGCTGCCCCACTGTCGCAGGCTCTAGGTAAGCAAGCTCACCATCCATGGAAAATGTCGGTCGATCGCGTCTCGTGTCATGTGTTAAGACTTAACCTAGCTAGCTTGTTCCGGTTCGTGTTGAATGAAATGCCACAATGCATACTGCGATCCTGAATTTAGGATTATGGTTATGAGTTACGATAAGGAAATTCTGTAAAGGCTAGAGTTAGGTTTTTTTTGCTACAGTTGGCTGTAACTGAGTGGTTAAGGTGTTCTGGTGATTGCTCCCAAGGATTACTCCACCAAAATATCGGCACTAAATTGTTCTGCGTCTGGCTGTTCATGTGTAATCCCTGGATTAACTACCTTCAGTGAAGTTGCCAGTACTCAAATACCTGAACCTTGATGCAATGTCTCTCAAGTTTCGCAGTGTTGTTTAACTGTATGCAAGTATCCTGAATATTGACATGCCGTAAATCTGCAGTCCTTGGAAACATGACCATTGGTGTGACTGATAAAACAGATTGTTGGCTTGGACCATGTGCAAATCGCTGAACCAAGAGCCAGAATGATCTTGTTGGTAGAATGGCACTGCGCTCGTGTTCTTCTTTTATCTATCTGTGTATTGGTCTATTATTAATACCTTAGATTTGAATAAATCCAAGAAGGTATTTGCGTCCGGAATTTACAGAACTTGATCCGCATCCGTGTGATTAAATTGAACTTTGACTCCAATACGAACAAGTCCATCTCAAATTCACCGTGCGCCCAACAGAATTGAAAAATTATGCATGTTGCTTTTTAAGTGCATGATCGGAAGAAGTACTATTAAAAATCAATGTAGCTCTCGACCGGCCTTGGAAGGGAAGTGCTATATGTCAGGAAACATGTTACAGAAACAAGTGCAATATGGAAGTTATCTTCAGATCTGTATAAGGATGTTTGTTTCGCTGCTGAAACAACAAGTGGGGTGGTGGCGCAGTTGGCTAGCGCGTAGGTCTCATAGCTGAAACAATGCGAGTGATCCTGAGGTCGAGAGTTCGAGCCTCTCTCACACCACACTCTAAAAAGAGACCACCGTTGTGATGAAAAGCTCAGTGGCAACTTGGGTCGCCATATCTGAACCTTGGTCTCTCCTTTTTCCTTTTTTTTTTTTGCCTTTGTTCACTTTGAATTTAAAACGAGCTGTTGCTCATTTGAATGTTCTCTGACGGCAAAGGATTCTCACCGAGCAAACCCTACTAATTTGCAGCATTATGCTCCAGATTTATATGTTCTCAGACGGCAGAGGATTCTCACACCTGTATGTGGTTAGTTACTAACAGAACAAGCTGTAGAACTGTCTGTCATACAGAACATGAGGCGGTGATCTGATCTCGAGGAGGGTTCGAGCCTCCCACCCAAAGCATATGTATGCTCCAGATTTATATGTTCTCAGACGGCAGAGGATTCTCACACCTGTATGTGGTTAGTTACTAACAGAACAAGCTGTAGAACTGTCTGTCATACAGAACATGAGGCGGTGATCTGATCTCGAGGAGGGTTCGAGCCTCCCACCCAAAGCGTATGTATGCTCCAGATTTATATGTTCTCAGACGGCAGAGGATTCTCACACCTGTATGTGGTTAGTTACTAACAGAACAAGCTGTAGAACTGTCTGTCATACAGAACATGAGGCGGTGATCTGATCTCGAGGAGGGTTCGAGCCTCCCACCCAAAGCATATGTATGCTCCAGATTTATATGTTCTCAGACGGCAGAGGATTCTCACACCTGTATGTGGTTAGTTACTAACAGAACAAGCTGTAGAACTGTCTGTCATACAGAACATGAGGCGGTGATCTGATCTCGAGGAGGGTTCGAGCCTCCCACCCAAAGCATATGTGACATTATAATGATGAAACTCTCCCTGACAGCTTCTTCGGTCGTCACATCTCCATCTAAGTCCATCAATCATATGACTTATGCAAATATTGAATCTGGTGTAGTATTTTTCCTGCTCTGCATCGACCCATTGCCTATCCCTCCCTTGCCCAGGCGGCGGCACCTCTCTGCTGTGCAGCTCCTCGTCGCCCTGATTGTATGGATGAAGGACGCAATGGTTGGCAAAATTTTGTGTTTCTTTTTTCAAAAAACAATTGATCTAGTATCCAAAATCTTCATGTACCAAGAAGTTTTTTTTCCATCAAAATGACAATACCTAGAAATATAGATTATTTACTACATAATCATACAGTTGGTATACAATGGACTCTGAAGAGAATGGGCAAGAAAAATGCTAATTATCTGGTGCTGATGACATGTGTAGGTGTAGTCTGATGTTTAACTCGTGTTTGCTTCGTCCTTTTTGTTGCCAAAGATGGCACCGGTGAGAAAGGTCATTTGGGCACTGAAAGTATTGAAGTATACATAAGAGATCGTCCATAATTTGTATGGTGCAAATGTAGTAAATCAGATCAGATGTATGGAATGGATCTTACGCTACCAAGGCAGACGAGCCGCCAAACAGTAGGAATTGTTTCGGAAATTTTTCAGTGAGGTCTCATAGCAAACGAGTGAATTGCAAAAAACCACGACATTGAAGGCTAGGTTTGCAGGAACCACAAGTCTACGTAATTGTGCCCAAAACCACTTTTTTTTTCTTTTTTTTGCAAAAAACACTAGTCGGTCGGTTGGGTCATTTTAAGTCAGATTGTGACATGTGGGGCCCCTTTTTGTCAACGTGGCGGCACTGTTCCTCCGTCCGAGCCATCAGACGACATTAGACGCCGTGCCCCACACCGGTTCGAGCCGCTCGGGTCAAACCGACTTGATCCTGTCCCGTCCGGTCCGGTCCTCTCCATCTCTTTTCCTCCCCCGCACTCTCGCCTGTCAGACATGGCGACGGTTAGCGGCGGCGGCGGCGGTGGTGGCGGGTCTGCCGGTGTCGGAGACGATAGGCCACCAGAGGCATATCTCTGCGGGAGCTCAAACCCTAGCGCTTTGGATACGGGCATCCCCAGCCGCAGCCCCGGGCACTCGCTCGAATTTGCGGCGGCTAGATCTTGGGCCAGGGCCATGAAGGACAATCCGACGAAGAGCCACCGGTTTGCCTCATCATTCGGTGGCATTTGGTAAGTTTCCCCTCTCAGTTTCTTATCACTGATGACCTATAGATCGATTCTAGGGTTAGGGTTAGTCTTCCTCGAATTGGTGTTGATGTATGTGTTGTTAAGTTGATTTGTTTGCACTGTTAAACCTAGCTGGCTAGCAGAAGAACTAGATGTAGTCAGTAGGCATTGTTAATTACAGTTCATTTGTAGGCAAATATGCAGTGTAAATTAGAGTGATTATGAAGTGTAAAATGCAATAGCTCTGTTATTAGTAATTATGCAGTGAAAAATGGCAGTAGCTCTATTATATTAATTATGCAGTGTTGATTACAGTAGTGCTCTGTTATTGTAATGATGGAGTGTTGATTGTAGTAGTGCTCTGTTATAGTAATTTTGTGCTCTGTTAATGAAATTTTTTGTACTTTCTTTGTGTCTAGTTTGGATGATGAGGTTTGGGAAGTTGGAATGCACTTCCATGACAGAGACAACTTGGAGAGATCGATATCCCTTTCAGACATCACATATTGTAATTTGGTAACTCTAATAGAGACAGAGGGATATGGGCTGAATGATTACATGTATTTTGTGAGGGAGCCTGGTGTGGGGATTATAGGATTGGATGAAATTTATGATGATGACAAGGTTGATGAAATGCTTGACCATATTGCTAATAAAGATTAGAAGCTAGTGAACTTGACAGTGATTAGGGCCACTGATCCAAGACCTGCAGATTTGAATTCAAGATTTGTGTATAAGGAGCAGGTTCCTTTGAGTCAATTAGGAGAGAAGCCTGTTTATGAAGTCAATCCTTCTGCTGTTCTCTTCAGATCACCATCAAAATGCAATAAACAAAGGCAGCCAGAGCCACTGCAGTTCTACTCCACACAGCAAAGCATAAACCATGGTATTGATGAAGGCAATGCAGTAGATCAGGATGAACTGGAGACATTAATGGAGGTGAAGAGGAGAACAAAGATTGCAAAATTTAGGAAACATAAGAAGTCAGCTGAGCATGTTAAAAAGCTTAAGCAAAAACTACCAGTTCTTCTAACCGATCGAAGATGATTCTAATCTGGATGCAGATGGGATATGATTGCTATGCCCTCCCATCATGCAGTTTCTGCAATAGTGAAAGCTAAATTGCGGCCTAAGGACTTTGTGAGTGATTTCTTCAAGAAGGAAATGTATAAAAAAGCATTTGGACATATCATATTTCCTGTACCTGGTCCAAATCTGTGGCCAAGGACAAGAACTCAGAACATGCATAGAGCCTCCAGTATTCAAAGACAAGGTTGGGAAGCAACAAACGAAGAGGAGAAAAAACCAATTTGAGAAGCCAACACCAAGAGATACATCTAGGATGGCATCTATTACTTGCAGTAACTGCAAACTTGTAGGGCATAGATACAATATTTTCTCCAAGCCCCTCAAGCCAGCTCTTGCTATGAGAATAAACCAGCATCAAGTTAGATAGAGTAGCACCTCAATTGTCTTTATTTTGTCTCCATTGTAACTCACAATCCTTAATTGGTTTTGAAATGCAGCCAGTCACAAGATTTTGCTTCAACAAGAAATGCATCTACAGCTGCTGCACCACCAAGGAATTAAAGAGGCCATCTCCATCTACAGCTGCTGCACCACCAAGGAAGCGGCCATCTCCATCAACAACTGCTCCTACACCTACTGCTCCTACAACAGCTGCTGCACCAAGGAGGAAAGCTACACCTGCTATCACTACACCTGCTGCTCCTCTAAGGAGGTCTCTAGGAAGAAAGCTACCACTGCTGGTACAACCTCTACCTCTGCTGCAGGTCACATGTCAACTTTTCAAGCTCCAAGATAGAGTGGAAGAAAAAGGATTGTTTCATACAAGTTGAAAGAGTACTTCTATGCTTCTAGTAACTAGATGCCTTTGTCTTTGTCGGCTTGTGATGCCTTTGTGTTGGCTGTGAGAACCTATGCTGCCTTTGTTGGCTTTGAACTAGATGATGCCTTTGTTGGCTTTTAGAACCTATGTTGCCTTTGATGGCTATGAGAACCTATGTAGCCTTTGTTGGCTTCCAGAACCTATGATGCCTTTGTTGGCTGTGAGAACCTATGCTAAATGTTGCCTTGGATGGATGTTGACTGTCTTGGATGTTTATGTTAAATGTTGCTTTGGATGGATGTGAGAACCTGACAATGTTGGCTGTCTTGGATGTTCATGTTAAATGTTGCCTTGGATGGAGTTATTCTAGGGTCTCTCGGCATCGACAAAATCACCCAAATGATTCTAGGGTCTCTCGGCATCGACAAAACCACCCAAGTGATTCTAGGGTCTCTCGACATCGACAAAACCACCCAAGTGATTCTAGGGTCTCTCGGCATCGACAAAACCACCCAAGTGATTCTAGGGTCTTTCGATATTGACAAAAGCACCCAAATGATTCTAGGCTCTCTCGGCATCAACAAAACCACCCAAATGATTCTAGGGTCTCTCGGCATCAACAAAACCACCCAAGTGATTCTAGTGTCTCTTGGCATCGACAAAACCACCCTAATGATTCTAGGGTCTCTCAGCATCGACAAAATAACCCAAGTTATTCTAGGGTCTCTCGGAATCGACAAAACCACCCAAGTGATTCTAGGGTCTCTCGGCATCGACAAAACAACCCAAGTGATTCTAGGGTCTCTCAACATCGACAAAACCAATCAAAAGCATCAGATTCAGCATAATTGAAAGATCCATACATAACCATAACTAATAAGTACCATATTACACGATATTCACTACTAGGAAAATGGCTATAGATGAGATGGACACTAATGGCGCACCTGTCAGGAGGTGCGCCATTAGTATATACTAATGGCGCACCATGTTCTGGTGCGCCATTAGTGTGGAAGACACTAATGGCGCACCAGGCACAAGGTGCGCCACTAGTAACAATGTTTTTTTAATTTTTCCAAACATTCTAATGGCGCACCGTGGCACGGTGCGCCATTGGAATATATATATATATATATATATATATATATATATATATATATATATATTTTGCAAAACTTCTAATGGCGCACCAGAAGCAGGTCGCCATTAGTAACCAGGGTCGACCCCCCGCTCCACCGGCCGCCGCCACCGACCCCCGCACCCTCCCCCACTCCACCGCCGCCGACGTCCCACCGCACCCTCCCCCGATCCACCGGCCGCCGCCGCCGACCCCCGGCCCGCACCCTCCCCCACTCCAGCGCCGCCGCCGACCCCCCGCACCCTCCCCCACTCCACCGCCGCCGATGTCTCACTGCACCCTCCCCCGCTCCACCGGCCGCCGCCGCTGACCCCCGGCCCGCACCCTCCCCCACTCCACCGCCGCCGACGACCCCCCGCACCCTCCCCCACTCCACCGCCGCCGACGTCCCACCGCACCCTCCCCCGCTCCACTGGCCGCCGCCGCCGACCCCCGGCCCGCCCTCCCCCACTCCACCGCCGCAGACGACCACCCGCACCCTCCCCCACTCCACCGCCGCCGACGTCCCACCGAACCCTCCCCCGCTCCACCGACCGCCGCCGTCGACACCCGGCCCGCACCCTCCCCCACTCCACCGCCGCCGATGACCACCCGCACCCTCCCCCACTCCACCGCCGCCGACGTCCCACCGCACCCTCCCCCGCTCCACCGGCCGCCGCCGCCGACCCCCGGCCCGCACCCTCCCCCACTCCACCGCTGCCGCCGACCACCCGCACCCTCCCCCACTCCATCGTCGCCGACGTCCCATCGCACCCTCCCCCGCTCCACCGGCCGCCGCCGCCGACCCCCGGCCCGCACCCTCCCCCACTCCACCGCCGCCGACGACCACCCGCACCCTCTCCCCCGCACCCTCCCCGGCCCGCTGCACCGTCACAAATGAATGCAACTAAAATTGCTAAAAAAACAAATTTGATTATATTTTCAAATAACAAATTTGATGATATTTTGAAATAATAAATTTGATGATATTTTTTCATATTCATAAAAATTTTCAAATAACAAATTTGATGATATTTTTTAAAAAAATATTACTATTTTTATAAAAAAATATTACTGTTATGATTTAAACAAGTTTGAACATATTTAAACACAAATAAATATCAAACAGCATTTTAAATGCATAAATACAAAAAATGGGAAGCCTGGGAATCAAACCCAGGACCTCCTGGTGTGTGTGCTGCGTGCTGACCAGTCAAACTAGTGGGCTTGTTCTGATGGACTGGGGGTTATGTGGAATATAAACTGACCTGTCGGGCTAGTAAATTCTAATGGCGCACCGGGGCGTGGTGCGCCATTAGAATGGTTATACTTATGGCGCACTAGAGGTGCGGTGCGCCATTAGATCCCTCCCCCCAGTTCACCTGTTCCCCTCGCACTGTTGCCTCCCTCCCTCCCTCGCCAGATCCACTCGACCCAACCGTACGCCGCCGCCCCTTGCTCCGCCCCCTCCGTCCGCCGCGCCTGCACGCCGTCGGCGACACCGCCACTGCTGTGGTCTTGCGCTGCCCCGCCGCCGCCGCCCCGACCCGGCGGGACTCCACCCTCGCCACCCCCGCGCCCCCCGAACGGGATCGGCTGAGCGCGCGCCGCCCGCTCCTCTCCTCTCCTCCTCCCTCCGACGAGCGAGGGCCTCCTCCGGTCCCTGCAGCAGCCGGCGAGCGCGGCCCCGACGCTCCCACCCCGCCTGCCCCTGCCGTCCTCCGCCACCGGCCCCTGCTCTCCTTCGACCGCGACGAGCAAGGACCCGGACAAGCTCGGACCCCGACCCCGACCCCTTCGCCGACCCCGACCCCGACCCCTCCGGCGACCAGGTACCTCTCTTCCTTCCTCCTTCCTCCCTCTCTCCTTCGTCAGATTAGTTCAGCAAAGTTGGTAGTTCTGTCATAAGAATTTGTTGAGGATCACCATGAGAAATAATTCAAACAGAATGTATTGGCAGTGTGTTAATTGAATTTTCGCACTGCATTTTTGTAACTAGGGTTTATCTTGGGTAGGACCAGGAGATGTCTAGGGACAATATTTTGGCCATATGGTTAACACACTGAATTTTTGTTTTTGTCTTCTGAGATAGCTAACAGTTCATTCCAGTCTTTTGAGATAGCTAACAAAAAGAAGAATACAACAGTGAGGCAAAACCTAGTTACACCAAAACTATACTGGAGTAGTATTTCTTAATGATACAAGTTGATGAATAATGTAGCAACGTGAGTGTATGATGTATTGCCATCCATTCACTGATTTTTTTACAGTGTGTTAACTGAATTTTTTTGACAGTGTGTTAACTGAATTTTTTTAACAGTGTGTTAACTGAATTTTTTTGACAGTGTGTTAACTGGCCACTTATCTTCATTTCAAAGCCCAAGTTGCAGCCCTTTAGATTGACAGCTGGACAGAAGGTATCTTCTACTACATTTGGAGTATGGTTCTGGCTCACACTGTAGTTGTAATTCTACTATAAATTTGCACTATAAATCTGTTGAAATTATACTGTTAATACACTGCAATTACATGTCTACTGTATTTACCTCCTCTTCTATACCTTGTACTAGAAGTCAGCAAAAGAATATCAGTTCTACTTTGCCCCCTAGTAGATCTGGTAGAGTAAGAAACTCCCCTTATAATGATGCTTTTCTCTAGAAAAAATGATCCTGGATTTTTTTATGGTATTCTTTGTGGTATTAAGATGGAAACCTGGGATACTATTTCTGTTAGGAGATGGTGTTATATTAAGATGCATATATTGTTATGTTACGCAAATTGTATCATCTTGCCACTTAAGTCAGCCTTCCCTTTAAGCAGAAAATTCAGTTAGGAGCTACTGTCAAAAAATTCAGTTATGGCATCTAGAATTATGTCAGTTTTGTTTTGTAACTAGAAGACCAAAGTGTTAGGAATTCTGTCCAAACTGTAGTTTTCGGTATTCTGTCCAAACTGAAAACTGTTAAAAAAGCATGATGTTTCTTGGATTTTTGTAATGATGATGATGATGGAACACATGGTCTTGGATTTCTGTAATGATGATGGAACATTATAAAGCATTGTACTCTAGTGTGTATGAAGGATACAAAAAATTTAGCAACTTCTCTGATTTTATAAAGTTGTTCTTATATGGGTGAAACTTCACTTGTTTTTAGGCTAGTGCAGGGTGTTGCTTTATTGTGATGCCTCTGAATTACTTGTGATCACATTGAGAAAGACTTGCAAAGATGATGATCATCTTTTATAGAAAACAATTTATGTAAACACGTCAGTAACTTTGCTAGTTTGCTGGGTTTTGTCTCCGACCATTGTGTCGCGATGAATTTGCAGGTACCCCGAGAGGCCCTTGAGTTTGTTGGAATGTTGATTAACTTCTGTTCCGGCAAATTCGGGTACTCCATATGTCCTATTTTCAGCAAAGGTCATGCTGAAATTTTCCGTGAATTTTAGCATGACTTTGCTAAAAATCGGACATATGGGGTACTTGCTACTAATGCATGGGCCGGGGTATCTTAGTACTTAGTTCAGTAGGATCAACTGCCCCTTTATTCTTGCTGCATTAAACCATAGGTGGCAATAGAGCCAAGTGATTAGTGCCAAGTGATTAGGCCCAACCTAGGGTGCCTCGGCATCGATAAACCCTAAATGATGAAAACTTAACTTAGCATTTAGCTTTTAGGATGCCTCGGCATCGACAAACCCTAAATGATAAAAGCTTAGCTTTTAGGATGCCTCGGTGTCGACAAACCCTAAATGATGAGACCATGATCTTGTTCCTTGACAACAACCAACTTTTTGACCAAATTTTTTTCCTATTTAGAGCGAAACATGGCCCACAACGATGAGGCTGGCGGTTCGGGTGGCAAGCAATTCTGGGAGCTGTCCCAGGAGATGGAGGAACAACCTCACCGCTATGAGGACGCCGCAGAAGACACCGATCCTGACTACACAACCCCTAGTGGCGTCGGGGATGACACCACTGAGGTGCCGCCGAGGATGCCACCACTGATGATGGCGGCACACGCACAGATGGCAGCCAACCGAAGAAGCAAAGGAAGGACCAGCGCCCGAATGCGCTCTGCACCCTCAAGGAGGAATTTACTCAAGTGGACTCCGACGGGCATCCAACGAAGCCCAAACATATAGTCAAGGGGTACTCGGTTCAGCTCGGGTGCATTCTCCGGAGCACTGTCTCGATCAACACCGAGAACCTTAGGCATAAGGATCGAGGGAATTTGCGCAACCTCCTCTTCACGAAGCTGCACAAACGATACAAGTTCCCTGCTGAATTTGAAAACACACGCCTCTCAGGGAATAAAGTGAACAATGCCGCCCTCACGATGATGAGCACGGCCCTGTCTACTTGGAGAAGCGCGGTGAAGAGAATGATTGATAAAGGTGATAGTTATGAGAAGATCAAGGCGAAAAATCCTTCGATCAGCGAAGATGACTACAAGGAGTTCAAGATCAAGTGCGAGAGCAGTGCAACCTCCGAATCAAGTCAGTGGGGGAAAGAAATGCGAGAGTTGAACTTAGGGGAACACAAACTCGGTCCCGGCGGTTACAGATTGGCGGAGCCTATATGGGATAAGGAGGACGCGGAGCGTGCCGAGCAAGGCCTACCACCCCGCTTCAAGAAATACAGCGGTGACAAGCATACCAGGAACTTTGTCAGGGCCCGGTACAAGGAGGACCCGATAACAAAGGAGCTTACCACGGATCCGAAGACCAGGGCGCTTGAGCTTGTTCTGGCGAAGGAGACTGAAAGCAGTAGCGCAAGGTCGTCTCAGAGCACCCCTGCTTGGGACAACACTCTAAATAGGGCGTTGAACGTAATGAAAAGCAAGGATAAGCTCAGTAAGCCGACGTCAGCAGGTCGTGTGGCCGGCAAAGGCTTGTCCACAAAATGGTCGTCATACTATACCGCTGGTGGGCGAAAGGAGAAAAAGACCAGCTCGGAAAGCCAGTTGCTCGAGGTTGAAGAACTCAAGGCACAAGTGGCGCGGATTCCAGAGATTATCCATGAGCAAGTGCAAGTACAACTGGGGACGACACTCACCGGCATTATGCCTACCTTGATTCATGGGCTGACGACATGGATTGCGGGTGGCCAACAGGGGCCGCCCCCGATTCCCAGCTTCACGGCCAGCAACTCGCGCAACACGCAGGCGGCACCATTGGTGTCTCCGGCGGCGCCATTGGTGTCATCGGCGGCGGCGGTATTGGTGTCTCCGGCGCCGGCACGGGCATTGGAGCTTAATGCACCCGGGTGTACGCCGGCCGGCATCTCGCCAGCAAGCGGCCCCTTCGTCAGTTGCACGCCTGCCGTTGGCGGTGCCTAGACATTAGCCAAGCTCAACGCCATCATCACGGTAAATAATTAAGCCTCTCGGCCGAGGACTTCATCTCCTTTTGCCTTTGACTGGGCATCCCTGACGCCCTACATGTTTTCGCAGGGCGCCGCCGACGTTCCGTGCACTCTCCTGCACTTCGTGAACGACGAGTTGGTCGATGTTGCCAAGGGCAATATCGTTCAACCGGGAAACCCCATGTTCCACGGTAAACCGATGCCACCCACCATGTATAGGGTTCAACTAGTTCGGGTGCTACCAGGCTGCGACGAGTTGTTACCTCCGATTCAACCCGCCGGGGCCGATGAAGAAGATCTGATGACCCTCAGCGTCTGCCTAAGCTGGCCCCTGCTTTGGCTGAAGAGCCAGATTCGTTTGGGGGCAGGGGACACCACCCCACAGACAAGACCGCCAGTCGTGCCGGCGCCGCGCCATGACAAGAACGCCGCAACGCTACCGGACATGCCGGACATCCCTATGGCACAGGATCCGGACATGCATATGGCACAGGATCCGGACGACGACGACAAGGACGATGGTACATTTACCAACGTCGATAAGTACTTTGCCGAACATGGGTACGGTGACGAGTTCGGCGGGCCCCCTTCTCAAGAACCCAACCAAGACGACCGCGATCTAGCTGGTACGGCGGAGAAATACAATTGCAACAGGCGTCGTCTGGCGTTCAGTTCTCAGGAGACGCCTCCAGCTCCCGCCTTCACCGAGCCTTAGATAGCTAAGGTGCGAAATATTATCAGCCCCAACACACTCAAGAAGGCGGTCTGTGAGCAGAACTCGGTCCCATTACAGCAGATCAAGAAGAAGGGACGGAAACAAAAAACTGCCAAGGGCGCCGGTGCGAGCCAGCCGGCACCGAGTACGATCCGTGCTCAGGACGGGCCACCTTCACCTCAGGATATCTTGAGGAGGGTGCATGTGGCGGGTAGGGCGATGCTACCGACAAATATGCTCAATGCTGCAAACCGGTGCTATGCGGAGTTTGCATGACAACGTTCTATCTTTGGAGAAGCGGCGTCTCTCCTAGAAAGATGTGGCATACCCTGTTTTCGTGGCCAAGGTGCGAAAGGGCAAGGGCTTTGTGGATGGCGCCATCAGGGGTATGATCGTCCTGCGGTTTGATGACATCTTTTCTATGTTTAATCTTCATCCGCTGCACTACACCTTCGTTCGGCTGTTTTTGCTGAGTATGGAGATGCGGATCATTCGAGACAAGACCCCAGACATCGTGATAGTCAACCCCTTCTACATGCGTGCCATGATCTTGGGCAGCGTTGGGGACCGGCAAGTCGCAAGTTCACGCCTCGAAGGCGTCATTCTGGCAAACCCAGATAAGGATAACTTCCTCGTGCCTTACTTTTCCGAGTAAGTCATCCCCTCACCGCCCCGTAACATATGATTTCTTAGATTCCGATCGTTCTTTTTTTCTAACATTCCGTGTTCTGTGCAGTGACACACATTGCACACTCATCCTCTTAAGCCCAAAATATTCCACGACCACGTATTTCGACCCGGACCGTGACTCCAAGATAGACTACACAAATATCAAGAAAGTTCTTGATGATGCTCTCCCCGGCTACGCCACATCTGGAGGCACCTTTAAGAGGCCAGTTTGTAGGTACGGTAGGCACGTGTTCACCCATAATACGACGTTCCCCTGCATCAAGCAGCCGCCTGGCGGTCAGAAGGATGCCTACTACGCCCTCCATCACATGAGGGCGATCGTACGGGACCATAATCACCTTCTGCTACCAAATAATGTCAAAGGTTGGGCCGCGAGCTTGGCGGCAATCCAGGACGTGGACCTCCGACAAGAATTCTTTCTCATCCAGTCGGAGTTTGCAGAAATCATCCATCAAGATGTCCTTCGTACCTCGGGGCAGTTCTACCTCAGAGAGCAACCGTACAACAGTGAGATAGACACAACACTTCAAATGCAGGCTGACAACGCCCGCGACTTCATGACCATCACGAAAGACGACGGCTTCATTCATGCTCCGGTCCCATGAGTCGAGTCGAAAGTAGTGATGCTATTTGTAATTCTGAAACATCGATTAGATCATGTTGTAATTAAACTTTAATGAACTTGTATGTCTCTTTGGTTTGGACAGTCGTTCAACTTAGATGTAATAGATGCTATTTATTAGTAGGACCATGAATCGTGCTATTAATGTCTTGCTTTTCTCTTCCGATCCTTTTGTTGAATACTTATATATTGCTTATGTATTTTCTGTTGTCTGGCTTGTGCATAGAGATGCCGTCGTATGTCGTGTACAAGGGTAAGGTTCCCGGAGTCTACGACGACTGGGAGGAGTGTCGGAGACAGGTTCACCGTTTCAGCGGTAACAGTTACAAAGGGTACATCACTAGGGCGGAGGCGGAATCTACATACGCCCGCTATCTAGCGGGAGAGAGGAGGGAGCGTTGGAGGAACCGGGTGAAGACCAGTTTCATCGTGATGATGCTCATCGTGATGACCGCAGCTCTCTTCTATGTGATGGTAGTTTAGATGATCGATATCGACTTGTAATGTGAAGACAAAGTCGCTACTCGTGGTCTCCGAGACTTGTAATGTTCTATCTTCGTTCGGTCTTTTGTATTCGGAGACTAATATGATGAATTCTATTCGGAGACTTACCTTCTATTGTATTCGATGAATCTGCTGTTGCTGTGTGGTGCTGTCTATATTCTGTTAAATAATATATTTTGTAACCTGTGAAAAAATCAGAAAAAAACAAAAAAACTAATATTAATACTAATGGCGCACCACACAAGACACTAATGGCGCACTATAATAATCACACTAATGGCGCATCAGCCACTGGTGCGCCATTAGAAAGCCAAAGCACATGGGTACATATGGCCCCCTGGGAGGAATTCTAATGGTGCACCGTAGGCAATTCTAATGGCGCACTGCTTGATGCGCCATTAGAACACCATATACTAATGGCGCACCAGTTGTGCGCCATTAGAATTTAATTCTAATGGCGTGATGCTAGTGGCGCACCAGTAGTGCGCTATTAGTAGGCAAAACTGGTGCGCCACTAGCATGCCTTTTCCTAGTAGTGATTGCTTAATGCTAAATAGGTACATTACATAACCATAATTCAGATATTACTAGATCATTCATCTAATAGTACTCATTACATAACCATAATGATAGTACTCATCATCCCATAACCATGCTGGTGGTACTAATAAGTAGCATATTACATTATACTGCTCAGATGGCCTTGATCCCATTCAACTCCACATTGGTCTGCTAAACAACCTTCTCAAGGTCATTAATGTGGGCTTGCAACTTCATCTTCTCTTCAGCAAGCTTCAACTTCATGTTCCTAATGACATTGGCTTGAGCAACTGTCAGGTTCTTGACCATGTCATACTTCTCCTGCAGCTTGCTCTCATCAGGTTTCTTCTGCATCTGAACTCTCTGCATCTGAGCCCTGGGCATCCAAAAGGCCGTTGACATCTTCAACCAACCTCTCACAACTTGCCTGCAGCTTGATCTTCTGTTGTTTAGATTGTGAACAACAAATGAGCTTGTCAAATTGTCCTCAATCTTGCTCCTCTTGCACTCTTCATACATATTCCACAACTTGGTCAATGCATTCTCCATTGTAGTTGGCCAGTATGGATCAACCCATTCAACTTGCCCACAGTTTCTTCCCTCCTATAATATTATAGTGTTAAACAAATGGATATGAGCTATATGACACAATGAGTTAAACAATTACAGTGCTCACTAATCCTCATTCTATAAAGTAACAAGTCTCAATCAGTGCTCCCGACCCTATGCACATATTGACATATAAACAATGACCTCACTAACCCACCACTATCACAGAAAATACAAAACTAATTAACAACCTAACTAACATGCCAGATCTGCTGACAACACTATGCATATGCTCACATATAAACAATGACCTAACTGAGCAAGTAAGCATTGACCACATATTTAAACAACCTAACTAACACACCAGATCTGCTAACTATAAAATCAGTACTAAACAATGACCAAATTAGCACAAATTTGGCACCTTCACAGCACAAGCAAGGAAGTAGGGATGCCCTCGAAAAGCAACATGGGCACAAAACATGGACGTCAGTTTCAGTGCCCTTGAAATCGGACTTAACCGTGGTAGCAGGGATCTGCACGTGCAAAGAAAAGCCAGCCATTTGTAAAGAAACTTCAGATCAAGCTCAACAGAAAAATCCCCAAATCCAAACCCTAACCCTAGCTCGAGCAACTCACCTTGATGATGCCCTTGTCTGAAGCTGAGTCGGCGTACTGGTGAGAGTTCTCACTGCTGTCGTGATCAGACCAAGGCAATGGCCGGGGCGCGCTGCAGCCGGGCCAAGGCAATGGCAGGGCCGCGCTGCCGGCGCTGGCGTCAGGAGCTGGTCGTGGTGGCGTGCCGCTTCCCAAGGCCGCTGCGGGACGCGGGTCTGGTGGCCCTGATGCGGCGCGCTGTGCCGGCGGGGCGCCCGTGGGGAGGTTGCCGGCTCCGGCCTTGCCGTCAGGCGGGCGGGGTGGACCAGGCTTCGGTCCTCGGCCGGTGGCTCCAGGCGGTGCTACGGTGGCAGCTGCAGGCCGGGGGCTGCGCCACCAAGGCCACCAGTGCCCTTCGGTTCCGATGCCTAGAGTGGCTCCTCCACCCCACGTCGTTGCTCGCCCGTCTCCGTCGTCGCAGTCCAACGGTACTGTGGCTGCGCCCCGGGGTCAATGAGGGGATGACGTCTACGATGCTTATGGGGCTGGCCAACACCGTGGTTCTTCGTCCACGGGTGGAGGTCGTGGTTATGCATGGCAAAGCGATGGTTCGGTTGAGAGGCCGTTCTTGGGTCCTTCCGGTGGCTTTGTTGAGGGGCCTTCTAGTCCGGGTAATCAGCAGCGGGGAGGTTTCCATGGCCATCATGGTGGTCGGGGCGGTCGAGGGGGCCGGTACCGTCCACGACAACCGCCCCCACCTGTTGTTGTCGAGCAGACGCCAGATAGTGGGGCTGCCGAGGAGCCAGTGTTGACCGGTCATGCTATGGAGGTGGTGACGGCTCTTGCTACTGTTCAGGTTCCTGAGAACGAGGTTATGGCTGATGTGTCTGTGGAGATGATGGACAGGGCTGAGTCTGATAGGGCATCCAAGTGGGCGCGCAAGAAGGAAAAGATGCTTTGTTATAGATGTGGAGACAAGGGCCACTTCATTGCGGAGTGTGTGGCTCTGTTATGTGATACATGCGGTAAGTCGGCACACGACTCTGGGGACTGTCTGATTCTACGAGATCAGGCGCCGTCACTTATGATGTATGGAGTTTACTGTGCCGAGCTCACGTTTTTGAGTCTCTGAATGAGAGAGAGGTTGCTGATGAGACCCCGAGCATGACTACGGGGATTGTCAAGGTCACTAAAGGGGAGGTCTCTGAGGCACAGATCGTGCAGAGGCTTCGGGAGTTGGCCCCCGGGGACTTCCATTGGGACCTCGTCAACATCGTTGATAAGATGTTCAGAGTTGAGTTTCCTTTGGTGGAGGATCTGCAGAGGTTGTTGAGTTTTGGGATGTGTAAAGTGCCAGGAACGGATTGCGTCCTTGAGTTTCATGAGTGGAAGCAGGTAGAGCCTTAGGGCAAGCCGCTTACTCAGGCGTGGTTGCGTTTCTCCGGGGTCCCATCCAAGCCGTTGCAGGATGCTCGGGTTGTGGCCAGTTTGGGTATTTTGATGGGAAAGCCTGAGCGGGTGGATATGGCGTTCACTAGAGCTCACGGGATTTCTCGGGTTCTGGTTAGTATTCTGAACACAGACTTTGTGCCAGAAGTTGCTAAATGGGCTTATCGAGGCAGGATTTATAGTCTGGTTATTGAGTTTGAGGATGAGAGCCTTTTGGCTGCGGAGGCTCACGGGTCTGACGTGGATATGCACGAGGGTGATGGCAGCGCGGGAGCAAAGGAGCCGCCGGTAGATGACTCTGGACGATAGCAGTCCAAGGGACCGGGGTCCGAGTCCGCGACGACTAAGGGGGGAGCGGCTCCACCTTCCTCGGTGCCTACGACGACTCTGAGATTTGGGTCCTTCGAACCCGCTTCTGCACCCCCGAGACTATGGAGCGATTGGGTGGAGTCCGAGGAGGCTTTTGAGCTTGCGTTGCCTACTTTGGTTTTTGAGGATACTCTGTGTGCTAGTCCGGGGGTTCCTGGAGCTTCAACGGTCCCGGTTTGGGGAGTGGAGGAGGTGAGTCGGTAGGTGGCCACTCCCTATCGTGCTCACCACGATGTCCCTCCTCAGGATGTGGCACCGGTGTTGGTGGCTAGTTTGTCGGGAGAGGTCCCGGGGCAGGCGGCCTCGGGTTGTTCTTCTCCTGCCGAGGTAGGACATTCGGGGCAGGTTGTGCCCGAGTCCTTCTCTGCGTTTGGAGGGGGTCTGGGGCAGGTGGCCTCGAACATATCCTCTCCTGTCGCGTCTACTTTGCTGCCGGTGGCGTCTGTGCCATTGGGCGGGGGCTCGAGGCAGGTGGCCTTGGAGCCCTCTTCTCCTAAGGCGCCAATGGTGTTAGCCTCTCCGGTGCTGGGTGGGGAGTTCGGGCAGGTGGCCCATGCACTCCCTTCCCCCCGTTCGCCACCAGCTCCGCCCTGTGGGGCGCGCGACTCTGCTGGGGTGTCCGTGCTAGTGGACCAACCTAGCCAGTGGGGTGAGGCAGGAGGCCCCACCCCGTCCAGGTTCTCTCGGGAGGAGGTGATTGCGTTTGGAGGGATTCAGGATCCGATGTCTGAGGGGCGACGGGTGAGTGGCCGCCTCCAGACTCATCCGGATGTGGACGACATTCAGCAGCGGTGCGCCATGAGGGCGGCCAAGCTCCGTGACGTTGAGGTCACTACTGGTATGTCGGTTAATACTTCTAATTCCATTATGCATTTTTCTAATGATGAGATTGTTGAAAATGCAAATCATTTAGGAGTCTCACTTGGTAGTAATGTTACTGAAATCTCTAATTCTGTTAATGATCTTCTCGATCTAGAGGCTGACCGGGCCTTAGAGATGATTCGTAATATAGCGGCGGTTAAGCCCATGAGTGATTCTGAGGTTGATGCTCTGGGGGTCAGGGTGCTAGATCATTTTTGTGCGGACCTTATTCCTCCCATACCTGAGGCGGAAGAGGAGGATGATACTTCTCAGATGCTTATGGCTTGACCTTCTGCGACGGGTTGTCAGGACCGGCTGCAGAGTCAATTTGTCCCTAAACGCAAGTGGAAACAGAAGGTGTACCCCATGTCTGCGGTGCATAGGAGTGCTAGGATTCGTACGGCTAAAAAATCCCATGATGAACTATGAAAGGAATCTTTTGGAATAGCATAGGTCTAAAGGACTTGGCTAAAAGAAGATTTCTTGCTGAGGCGGCTGTCGAGCATCGATTAGATTTTATCGCTCTATCGGAGACCGGTAGAGATAATTTTGCACCTCAGTTCCTTAGTACTTTGTCGGGAGGGATTGATTTTGATTGGCATTGCCTGCCACCGAGAGGGAGATCGGGTGGGATCTTACTCGGCGTTTGATGCGAAGCGCTCGAGGTTCGAAGTGTGGTAATGGGTGACTTTGCAGTCAAGTTTAGGGTACGTTCGAAGGATGATGGATTTAATTGGGCTCTGGTTGCGGTATATGGTGCCGCACAACCCAAACTCAAGCCCGAGTTCTTGGCTGATCTCGTTAGGATTTGCGGCTCCGAGCAGCTTCCTATCCTATTGGGGGTGATTTCAATATCATTAGACGGCATGAGGATAAGAACAATGATAACTTTGACGGCAGATGGTCGTTCATGTTTAATACTATCATTGAAAGTCTTGACGTGAGAGAGATTGAGCTCTCAGTTAGGAAATTCACCTAGGCTAACGCGCTGCCAAATCCGACGTATGAGAAGTTGGATCGAGTGTTGGCGAGCGTCGAGTGGGAACAGAAGTTTCCGTTAGTAACAGTTCAGGCTTTCTCCCGTGGTATTTCTGATCACACACCGTTATTTGTGGACTCCGGTGAGGCCACCCACCTGGGTAACAAAAATTCCTTCTCCTTTGAGCTGGCTTGGTTTGAACGAGAAGGTTTCTTTGATATCGTAGCCAGAGAGTGGGCTAAGGATTCAGGAGGGAAGACTGCGCTTCAGCGCTGGCAGAATAAGATTAGGCATTTGAGAAGCTTCCTGCGTGGGTGGGCTAAGCATCTTAGCGGGATTTATAAGGTCGAAAAGGAAAGGCTCCTTTCCCTTATTCAGTCCCTAGATGTGAAAGCTGAAACCACGGTGCTGCCGGCCACGGAGCTTCATGCCAAGCTTGACGCGGAGATGAGGCTGAAAGAACTTCTTCGAGAAGAGGAATTGAAGTGGGCGTTGCGGGCCAAGGTCCGGCGGGTAGTCCAGGGGGATGCGAACACTCAATTCTTTCACATGATCGCTAATGGTAAACATAGAAAGAAGAGAATCTTTCAGCTTGAGCAAGATGAAGGAACAATTGTAGGGCAGGAAAACCTAAAGCTGTATATTACTGAGTAATACAAGCAGCTGTTTGGTCCTCCAGAGGATAACTGTGTGTCTTTGGATGAATCTAGGGTTGAGGATGTTCCTCAACTCACAGCGGTGGAGAATGATATTCTAGCGGCTCCTTTTTCTGAGAAAGAGGTGTTTGAGGCCATTTCGCAAATGAAAAATAACAAGGCACCGGGCCCCGATGGTTTTCCAGCGGAGTTTTATAAAAAGTGTTCGCATATTATTAAGGGGGTCTGTTGCCTCTGTTTAATGATCTCTTCTCTGGGCAGCTTCAGCTTTTTCAGCTGAATTTTGGTACGATAACCCTTCTCCCTAAGAAAACAGAGGCTGTGAGAATTGAGCAATTCAGGCCCATTTGTCTTCTTAATGTTAGCTTCAAAATATTTACCAAGGTCGGGACTAATAGGCTCACACAGATCGCGCATGCTGTGGGGCAACCTACCCAAACTGCTTTCATGCCGGACAGGAACATCTTTGAAGGGGTTGTGGTCCTTCATGAAACGCTCCATGAGATCCACACGAAAAAACTAGATGGGGTTGTTTTCAAAATGGATTTTGAGAAGGCGTACGACAAAGTCAAATGGCCCTTCCTTCAACAGGCCTTACGTATGAAGGGTTTTGATGAAGCTTGGCAACGCCAGGTAGAATCCTTCACGCAAAAAGGGAGTGTTGGAATTAAAGTGAATGACGATATAGGTCATTATTTCCAGACACACAAAGGCCTGAGGCAAGGTGATCCAATGTCTCCTATTTTGTTCAACATTGTGGTGGACATGTTGGCAATTCTCATAGGAAGGGCAAAGGAGGCCGGTCAGGTGGGTGGCTTGGTGCCTCATCTTGTTGATGGGGGTGTGTCCATTCTGCAGTACACTGATGATACAATCATCTTTATGGAGCATGACTTGGTAAAAGCGAGAAATATGAAGCTGGTGTTATGCTTATTTGAACAATTGACCGGATTAAAGATTAACTTTCGCAATAGCGAGTTGTTCTGCTTTGGTAGAGCCAAGGAGGAACAAGAGGCTTATAGGCATTTGTTTGGATGTGAATTAGGGACTTTACCTTTTACATACCTAGGTATACCCATTCACCACCTAAGCTAACAAACAGAGAGTGGAAATGCATCGAAGATCGGTTTGAGAAAAAACTTAGTTGCTGGAAGGGCAAACTCATGTCTTATGGAGGCCGGCTGATTCTTATCAATTCGGTGCTCACGAGTAAGCCTATGTTCCTACTATCTTTCTTCCAAGTTCCAGTTGGGGTTAGGAAAAGGCTGGACTTTTACCGATCATGATTCTTTTGGCAGAGTGATGATCTAAAGAGAAAGTACTGACCCGCCAAATGGGATGTCATCTGTCGACCAAAGGACCAAGGGGGTCTGGGTATTGAGAATCTAGAGGTCAAGAACAGATGCCTTCTCAGTAAGTGGTTGTATAAGTTATCTGTTGAGACTGACGCAACGTGGGCACATATTCTTCGTAACAAGTATCTGCAGTCCAAGACTTTCTCGCAGGTGACAGTGAGACCAACTGACTCGCCGTTTTGGAAGGGGCTTATGAGAGTTAAGGCAGCCTTCTTTAATAGAACAAAGTTTATTGTCGGTAATGGCAACAATACCCGTTTCTGGGAGGACACTTGGCTTGGTGATACGCCATTGGCACTCCAGTACCCGTCCCTGTATCGTATTGTTCAACGACGTGATGCGCTAGTTGCAACGATTTTGCACTCCATTCCCCTTAATATCCAGTTTTAGAGGGTGCTTGTTGGTGATAGGTGGGAAGCATGGCTTCATTTGGTGACTAGACTGATGGAGGTTCAGTTAGCTCATCAGCCCGATCAGTTGTGTTGGAAACTTACTAGGTCTGGAGCGTTTACGGTTAAGTCGATGTATATTGATGTCATTAACTCTAGTGTCATTCCTAGTTCCAAACATGTTTGGAAAGTTAGAGTTCCTTTGAAGATCAAAGTGTTTATGTGGTTTGTACATAAACAAGTCATTCTAACAAAGGACAACTTGGTTAAGCGCAATTGGACAGGCTCTACTAGGTGTAGTTTTTGTGATCGGGACGAGACCATTAAGCACCTCTTCTTTGAGTGCCCGTTGGCGAGAGTTTTGTGGCGCACTGTGCAAATTGCCTTTAACATTACTCCTCCAAATTCGGTCGGTACGTTATTTGGAATGTGGCTGGCTGGGATAGAGTCCGATACAGCTAGACACATTCGTGTAGGAGTATGTGCGTTGTTATGGGCAATTTGGAACTGCAGGAATGATTTGGCTTTTAACAGAACAACAACTATTCTTTTTTGCAGGTTTTATTCCAAGCTATGACGCTGATCCGTTTGTGGTCCTTACTCCGACGGAGGCCAGGGAGCGTTTGGTTACTGGATCTGTCCGGTGGGAGATGGTAGCGCGGGATATCTTCAACCGGTTTGGATGGCGGTCATGTAATAGGATAGGCGATTAGTTTTTCTATCTTTGTTTTGCCAGCCGGTTGTGGCTCTGTGGCCTTTTTGTCTTTCGCGTTGAGGCTCTATGTGAACTCGCCTTTATTTACTTTTCCAGACTTTGAGACCTTGTTGAACCTATTTTATTTATAAATGTGGCCGTATGCATCGTTCTGAAGTAAAGGCCGGGGAGTCCCCCCTTTTCTAAAAAAAACCATGGCGACGCGGCGGCGACGGCGGTCGGAGATGTGGGAGGGGGCGGCGGCGGCAAACGAGCAGGAGCAGAGAGAGGGAGAAGGCCGAAAGAGAATGAGGGCTGGGGGTGGGCCTGCACCGATTCGGAGGTGTTTGACCCGAGCGGCTCGAACCGGTGCGGGGAACGGTGTCTAACGCAGTCTAACGGCTTGGTCGGAGGAACAGTGCCGCCACGTCGACAAAAACATGCGAGTGATCCTGAGGTCGAGCTCACCCCACCTTATAGGGAAGACCGTCGTAGTGATGAAACGCTGAGTGGCAACTTGGGTCGCCACAGGTACACCTGAATCATCTGATGAAACTGAGCAACTCTGAACCTGGTCTCTTTCTTTCTTTAATTTGCTTCAGCCTAATAATCTCTCCTCCACGGTGCAGCCATGTCTCTGCCCTAACTCCTGCGCCTTCTGCTTGTATGCCCCCTCCGTGCTGCTCCTCTGCTTGTCCGGGCCCCAAGCACTGATGTGAAGAAAGGGAAAAAAAAACTCCGAAGCTTTCTGAACATGGACAGTAAAAAGAATGACACCTGAATCCAGCTCCAAGAGTAAAAAAGAAGAAAGAAACTCTTGTGCGCCACGCCAGAGAGATGACACGGGCAGCCAAACTGCCGTAGTGTGCAAGGGAAAAACTTGAAGCCCATTTGCCATGTATAACCTGCCCGAGTTATTCCCTCGAGCACGGAAGGCCGGTGTCGACGTGTCGTTCGGTGTTAACACCTCTTCGATCGGGCCAACTTGTGCTGTTGGTTCACTTGCTTAGAGATGTCTAGCGGAACGCGTGTAATGTTTTTCCATCTGAAATGCCCATTTTCGTTCATCCATATATCTTGCCTCTGCACAGTTGCTTCCTCCGGGAATCAAGTCGGTTGTGATCCAGATTCCGACCGATCAGGTTTAACCGTGCGTGCGTTCGTGCCCGCCAAACCCCGGCGAATTTTCCAACAGGAATCTGTGATGTCAAGGCTAGCTCGGTGCGTGGCAACTACTCCAGTACCACCCCCATCTGCCTATATATACTGGAGTGTCTCCGTCTGCCTGGAGAGAGCACTGATTCTATCAGCAATGGCAGCGATCGGCGCCCCCACCGTCTTCGTCGCCGCCGCCGCCGCCGGACCGTCGCAGGCTCTAGGTAAGCAAGCTCATCATCCGTGGAAAATGTCGCGTCTCGTGTCATGTGTTAAGACTTAACCTAGCTTGCTTGTTGTCTACTAGCAGCTGGTAGCAGCATGCCGTTGCGCCGGCTGAATCGTGTGGCCGTGTCAAAGGTCGTTGTTACTCGATCGTCACCTTGCTACCGGCTAGTGGAGAGCAAATAGCGTATCAGGCAGCAGTAGTACGTGCGTGCCACCATCAACGGACTTGTAATTATCAGCTGTTTTTGATCCTTTCTTTCTTAATAGAGAGTAACACATGCACTGCTCCTGCATGGTTTGAAAAGTCAAGAACAAGAGAAAAGCCAAGTATGTGCGTGCTCCCCAAAAGAGTTGTCTGTGTGTTCTTGCACTTGTGTGTGTCTTCTTTGGGCAACTCCAACATCATTGCAACATGTCAAGTTTCCACTCCCTCGGTTCCAAAATAAGTATCGTGGTTTTAGTTCTTTTCAAATTTAAACTAAGACTGCGACACTTACTTTAGAACAGATGGAGTACGTGCTATACTAACTAACAAGGAGACGATGCATCCAGGGCTGCCTCGGCTGAGAGTGGCCAAGGCCGCGAGGCTGAGGTGCAGGTGCAGCTACTCCAAGGACCTCGTGAGAAAGGCGTCTTCGGCTCTGGCTCTGGTGGTAGTCAAGGGCGCACCTCTGCTCGCTGAGGCGAGTGCCCTGATGGCGGCGGCGGGCCCAATGCTGGCCCCGCTGCTGGTGCTGGCACTGGTCGATGAGCGGATCATGCCAACGGAGGGTGCCGGGATGAACAACGACCTGCTGGGGTGGATCCTGGTGGTTGCCTCGGGCCTCCCCTTGTCCTACATCGTCTACTCCATCCTCGACGACGACGACGATGACGACCAGTCCAACGCCGGTGGCATCACGATCTGATCACACTGCCATCTTCTTCCTCTGCCTGCCAGCCTCATGCATGAAAGCTTTGCGTGATTCACCATCGACCTATGAAGCATGGATGAGTATGGAATGTTGAGCTATACTAATTATGGGTATAGGAATACTATGATGACAATGTACTAGTTGTATTGTATAGGAATACTATGATGAGTATGTAATGTGGTGGTTTTACATACTAGTTGCAGTCGTACCGGGTGTGACTTTGTAATGCGGATCTAGTTGCCACTATGCACGAAGCAAGTTTAGCTAGTAGCGAGTGAATTGCAAAAAAAACGACCACGTTACAGTGTAGGGTTACAGAAAAGACTCTTCTACGAATTTGGGCCGAAAACCACTGATTTTTTGTTTAATCTTTTGCAGAAACACTGATTGATGATTTAGACCATTTGAATGACAATTATGACATGTGCGTCCCATTCCTCGCCGTCATGGTTGTCGGGATCCAGGGCCTGTACCAGAGCAAGCGGCGGCGGCGGCGTGCAGCAAGGGCGCGAGCAACGGCGCGGAGCACCAGAGTAGGCAGCGGAGCAAGCAGCACCGGCGCGGCGGCGCGCAAGCAGCAGCAACAGCGACGAGGCGGCGCGCAAACAGCAGTAGCAGCAGAGCAAGCAGCAGGGACGCGGCGCCAAGGAAGCAGCAGGGGTGCGGTGCCGCGGAATCAGCAGCAGCGGAGCAAGCGGCAGGGGCGCGGCGCCGTGGAAGCACCAGCAGCGGCGCGGCGGTGTACAAGCAGCAGCGACGGAGACGCAAGCAGTAGTAGCGGAGCAAAGCAGCAGCCGCGCGCATGACACAGGAGCTGATTGCATTTTGGATTTTTCCCCCAAGGGTCCCTATGCAAAAATACCAATGACCAACAATTATGCCACATCAGCTTTCGCGGGACCCACATGTCATAATCGTGGTTAAAATGCCCAAAGAGACCTATCAGTGTTTTCTGCAAAATATTAGGCCAAGAATCAATGGTTTTCGGCTCAAATTCATAGAAGAGTCTTTTTGCAACCTTACGCTGTAATGTGGTGGTTTTTTGCAATTCACTCGTTAGTAGCTGTATTAATCTATTATCTAGTTGTGAGTTGTCACGGGCAAAGGGTTGTAATAACTACTTTAAGTTGTGTTATCACATCATTATATTGGCCCTGTCACTAACAAGGACGTTTGTTTCGCTTCTTGGATAAGAAGGCGTCGGTGGCGCTGTTGGCAAGCTAATATAAAGTTAATAAATTTGAGTCATTTATTTTGAAACGAAGGGAGGTCTCATAGCTGAGGTCGTGAGTTCGAACCACCCTCACCCAGCACTTGGAAAGACCATCGTTGTGATGAAACGCTCAATGGCCACTTGGGTCGCCACATGCACACCTGAATCATCAGGTGACATTGAGCAAGTCTGAACCTTGGTCTCTTTCTTTTTTGTTTTTGTTTTGAAGGTGGCCTTTGGGGTTTCCCCGGTGAGCTAGCACTGCACTGTCTCGCTATGCAATCCTATTAAGTGCAGGATCATGCTTCGGTTTCCATGTAAGGTCTCATGGCTAACATGCGAGTCATCCTGATGTACATCTGAACCGTCAGGTGAAATGAGCAACTCTGGTCTTTCTTTTTCCATTTTGCACCTCCGCCATTCCTCTCTCCCTGCTCGTCTGCCACCCCAGAACTCTACTCCTCTCCCTAGCATCAGTTCCCACCTGCTCGTCCTGCCAGGACACTTTTACGTACTCAAAGAGGGATAGTAACCACCCTGGAGCTAAACATGGCAATAATCGTCACTCGATATTTCGATCGTACTGGTGCGTAAGATTTTTGTAGATGTGTTACGTAAAAATAACATTGCTCTTTTTGATCTACGCTTGTAAATTTGGGTGTTGAAGAAATGGGAGTACCTTCATTTGTCTTTACACCAGTATGAACCACTCGGATAGAGCTGGGTACTTTATTCTTCATCTTTAAGAATCCACTGATATATATTTTTTAGAGCGAAGGCATCTGCCCGGCCTTGATAATAAGACGCTAAGAAAGTATGAAGTACAACACACAAACAAAGAATGGCACATAGGCCGAAGTACGGATACAAGCCAACATGCCACTAACGACGACACAACGCCGGGCATAGCATGCCACGCAGACGGCACAACCCACGTAGTCTCGGATCAATCTATATAAGTCATTGAATCCGCTCGGGTTCCAGGAACACCTAACCACCTCTCTAATCGAACTCCAAACAAAGCGAGCCATGATACATCGAAATAAAATATGATCCCTATTTTCGGGATGACCGCACCAGATGCATAGGCCATCACCTGGTCCGTGTCGTTTTTGCACTTGGTCACCACTAGTAATGCGGTTCCTGGCCACTTGCCAAAGGAAAATTTTAATCTTAGCCGGCATACACGCCTTCCAAATCCCACTTAAATAACAAATATTAGTTTTGAAGATTTCTTTATAAAGGGAACACGTTGAGAAACACCCCGAAGCCTCAAGTTTCCATTTCACCTCATCACGCCCCTCAGAAATTTGATAGTTTTGGATTAGGGCACTGAATCTGGCCCACTTCTCCGTCTCGGCCGGCCCAAGAGACCTCCGAAACCTCGGCTCCCATCGGCCATTTGCCCATAGATCAACGACTTGTGCCGTTTGCCTCTCAGCTATTTGGAAGAGAAGTGGGAAGGACTCCCCGAGTGGCCTATCCCCGCACCAGGTATCAAACCAAAAGGACACCGATCTCCCATTTCGAATACTGAACTTAGACCCCAGACGGAGGAGACGGCGCACCTTCATCACGTCTCGCACAAATTGAGACATGGGGATATTAGGCTTAAATTCCACCCCTCGGCCCGAAAGGTGTTTCTCTCTAAAAATCGATAACCATAAACCCCCTTGATTGGTTAAAATCTTCCAAGCCTATTTGGTCATAAGACACCAATTCATGACTTTGGAGTTGATAACTCCGAGACCCCCATTCTCCTTTGGCGCATGTGCTCCCATTTCAGCATATGGTATCGTTGCTTCCCGTTCTCCTTTGCCCAAAAAAATCTAGATCGTACTTTGTCCAGCTTGGCGTGGACACCATCTCTAAGCAGGTAGAAGACCATGATGAACATGGGGATATTGGTAAGACAATCATTAATGAGCAACAGTCTCCCACCCGATGCTAGGAGCCGCCCCTGCCACGGTTCTACCCTCTTTGCCGCCTTATCAACCATAGGATCCAAATCCACCATCGAAAGGGCTCGGGCCGAGATTGGCATCCCCAAATACTTCATCGAGATAGATCCGAGCTGGCAATTCATCATACGAGCCACGCGCAGTTGCGACTCCAAATCCCCACCAGTCACAAATGCCTCATTTTTGTCAAAGTTAATCTTAAGTCCCGACATCGCCTCAAAGCACATTAGAAAAAACTTGAGATTCAAAATATCCCTCTCGCAATTCTTAATGAAAATTAACGTATCGTCCGTGTATTGAAGGTGAATAATGCCACCAGGCACCACCCTAGCGGCCACCCTCAAGATATGATCCGCCTCCTTGGCCCGGCCCAGCATACGTGCGAAAGCGTCCGCAATAAAGTTAAAAAGGAGTGGGGACGCCGGGTCCCCTTGACGGACACCCCTCTTGTTCCTAAAGAACGGGTCAATTACACCATTGATGTTCACCGCCGTTTGACCGCCCCTCACCAACTACCGCATCCAACTAAACCAAAGAGGGTGAAAGCCCTTCTTGTGAAGGACCTCCTCTAAAAAGTCCCACCGTACCCTGTTGTAAGCCTTTTTGGAGTCAATTTTAAGGATGTACACTTCTTCTTTAGACACCCTAATTTCATGCAACACTTCATGGAGAACCGCCACACCGTCCAGAATACCCCTCCCTCGGATGAACGCGGACTTTACCTGATCAATCACCTTATGTGCAACCGGAGCCAAACAACATGCAGAACCCTTAGCACAGAGGCGGAAGCTGACGTTGATGAGTGTGATCGGGCGAAATTGCCGGATGTTCTTGGCCCCTTTAACTTCCGGAAGAAGTGCCAACACCCCATAATTTAGACGCTTGATATCGATCTCCCCCCTTATGAAGTTGTTGATCAGTTCGAAAAATTGGGGCCTAATTAATCCTCAAAACTTCTTATAGAAAGTCACAGGAAACCCATCCGGTCCCAGAGCAGTATTATTACGCATCTCCTTCAAGCATCTTGACACCTCTTCAAGAGAGAATGGCCGGATAAGCGCCTCATTATGCACAGCGGATACTCTATCGCCTATATTCCATAAGTTAGGTCCCAGAGAAGCGCTCCCTCCTGGTTTGGATCCAAGGAGCTCCCGATAAAACCCATATATATGGTCTCGGAGCGCCCATTCCTCGGAGATTACCACCTCCCCTTCTCTTAGGATCCTAATGCAACATCTGCGGCGTCTCCCGTTAGCCACCGAATGAAAAAAATCGGTACTCGCATCCCCATTCAAAACCCACCTCTGTTGGCCACGTTGCTTCCAATATAACTCCTCACACGTAAGCACGAAAATCATCTCGTCCTCCGCCGAATATCTCCGAGACCATTCTACGGAGGAGATTCCACCAAGGTCCACCCGATCATCGAGGTCCCTTATTTTGGACATTAGCGCCTCTTTACGGGCCTTGAGATCACTCCCTACATTGGCCACCCACCCACGCAAATGGTGATGCAAACCACGAATACAGTGCTGCCTGAAGGAAATATGCCCTAGAGGCAATAATAAAGTTATTATTTATTTCCTTATTTCATGATCAATGTTTATCATTCATGCTAGAATTGTATTAACCGGAAACATAATACATGTGTGAATATATAGACAAACATAGTGTCACTAGTATGCCTCTACTTGACTAGCTCGTTAATCAAAGATGGTTGAGTTTCCTAGCCATAGACATGAGTTGTCATTTGAATAACGGGATCACATCATTAAGAGAATGATGTGATTGACTTGACCCATCCGTTAGCTTAGCACTTGATGGTTTAGTATGTTGCTATTGCTTTCTTCATGACTTATACATGTTCCTATGACTATGAGACTATGTAACTCCTGTTTACCGGAGGAACACTTTGTGTGCTACCAAACGTCACAATGTAACTGGGTGATTATAAAGGTGCTCTACAGGTGTCTCCGAAGGTACTTGTTGAGTTGACATATTTCGAGATTAGGATTTGTCACTCCGATTGTCGGAGAGGTATCTCTGGGCCCACTCGGTAATGCACATCACTATAAGCCTTGCAAGCATTGCAACTATTAGTTAGTTACGGGATGATGTATTACGGAACGAGTAAAGAGACTTGCCGGTAACGAGATTGAACTAGGTATTGATATACCGACGATCAAATCTCAGACAAGTAACATACCGATGACAAAGGGAACACCGTATGTTGTTATGCGGTTTGACCGATAAAGATCTTCGTAGAATATGTGGGAGCCAATATGAGCATCCAGATTCCGCTATTGTTATTGACCGGAAACGTGTTTCGGTCATGTCTACATTGTTTTCGAACCCATAGGGTCTGCACGCTTAAAGTTAGATGACAGTTATATTATGAGTTTATGTGTTTTTATGTACCGAAGGAGTTCGGAGTCCCGGATGAGATTGAGGACATGACGAGGAGTCTCGAAATGGTCGAGACGTAAAGATCGATATATTGGACGACTATATTCAGACTTCGGAAAGGTTCCGAGTGATTTGGGTATTTTTCGGAGTACCGGAGAGTTACGGGAATTCGCCGGGGAGTATATGGGCCTTATTGGGCCATACGGGAATAGAGGAGAGAGGCCGAAAGGAAGGAGGCATACAGCCCCCCTCTGGTCCGAATTGGACAAGGGGTGCAGCCCCTTTTTCCTTCCTCCTGTCCCACTCTTTCCTTCTCTCCTACTCCAACAAGGGAAGGAGGAGTCCTACTCCCGGTGGGAGTAGGACTCCCCCTTGGCGCGCCCTCCTCCTTGGTCGGCCACCTCCCCTCTCCTCCTTTATATACGGAGGAGGGGGGCACCCCATAGACACAACAATTGATCATTGATCTTTTAGCCGTGTGCGGTGCCCCCCTCCACCATAATCCACCTTGATAATATCGTAGTAGTGCTTAGGAGAAGCCCTGCTTCGGTAGAACATCATCATCGTCACCACACCGTCGTGCTGACGGAACTCTCCCTCGACACTCGGCTGGATCGGAGTTCGAGGGACGTCATCGAGCTGAACGTGTGCTAGAACTCGGAGGTGCCGTAGTTTCGGTGCTTGATCGGCCGGGCCGTGAAGACGTACGACTACATCAACTGCGTTATTCTAACGCTTCCGCTTTCGGTCTACGAGGGTACGTGGACACAATCTCCCCTTCGTTGCTATGCATCACCATGATCCTGTGTGTGCGTAGGAATTTTTTTGAAATTACTATGTTCCCCAGCAGTGGCATCCGAGCCTAGGTTTTATGCGTTGATGTTATATGCACGAGTAGAACACAAGTGAGTTGTGAGCGATACAAGTCATAATGCTTACCAGCATGTCATACTTTGGTTCCGCGGTATTGTTGGATGAAGCGGTCCAGACCGACATTACGCGTACACTTATGCGAGACTGGTTCTACCGACGTGCTTTGCACATAGGTGGCTGGCGGGTGTCAGTTTCTCCAACTTTAGTTGAACCGAGTGTGGCTACGCCCGGTCCTTGAGAAGATTAAAACAACACTAACTTGACGAACTATCGTTGTGGTTTTGATGCGTAGGTAAGAACGATTCTTGCTCAGCCTGTAGCATCCACGTAAAATTTGCAACAACAAAGTAGAGGACGTCTAACTTGTTTTTGCAGGGCATGTTGTGATGTGATATGGTCAAGACGTGATGAGATATAAGTTGTTGTATGAGATGATCATGTTTTGTTGAAGTTATCGGCAACTGGCAAAAGCCCTATGGTTGTCTCTTTGTTGCATAAGATGCAAGTGCCAAATAATTGCTTTACTTTATCGCTATGCGATAGCAATAGTTGCAAGAGCAATAGTTGGCGAGACGACCATGTGATGACACATTGATACAGATCAAGATGATGAAGATCATGGTGTCGTGCCGGTGACGATAGAGATCATGAAAGTACTTTGGAGATGGAGATCAAAGGCGCAAGATGATCATGTCACATATTTTGATTGCATATGATGTTTATCTTTTATTCATCTTATTTTGCTTAGTTTGGCGGTAGCTTTATAAGATGATCTCTCACTAAATTTCAAGGTATAAGTGTTCTCTCTGAGTATGCATTGTTGCGAAAGTTTTTCGTGCTGAGACACCACGTGATGATCGGGTGTGATAAGCTCTACGTTCAAATACAACGGGTGCAAAATAGTTGCACACGCGGAATACTCAGGTTAAACTTGACGAGCCTAGCATATACAGATATGGCCTCGGAACACTGAGACCGAAATGTCGAGCGTGAATCATATAGTAGATATGATCAACATAGTGATGTTCACCATTGAAAACTACTCCATCTCACGTGATGATCGGACATGGTTTAGTTGATTTGGATCACATGATCACTTAGATGATTAGAGGGATGTCTATCTAAGTGGGAGTTCTTAAGTAATATGATTAATTAAACTTTAATTTATCATGAACTTAGTCCTGGTAGTATTTTGCAAATTATGTTGTATATCAATAGCTCGTGTTGTTTCTTCCCTATGTTTTTATATGTGTTACTAGAGAAAACTAAGTTGAAAGATGTTAGTAGCAATGATGCGGACTTGGTCCATGATTTGAGGTTTATCCTCATTGCTGCATAGAAGAATTATGTCCTTGATGCACCGCTAGGTGACAGACCTATTGCAGGAGCAGATGCAGACGTTATGAACGTTTGGCTAGCTCAATATGATGACTTCTTGATAGTTTTGTGCACCATACTTTATGGCTTAGAACTGGGATTACAAAAACGTTTTTGAAATGTCATGGAACATATAAGATGTTTCAAGAGATGAAATTGGTATTTCAGACTCATGCCCGTGTCAAGAGGTATGAGACCTTTGACAAATACTTTGCCTAAAAGATGGAGGAGAATTGATCAACTAGTGAGCAAGTACTTAGATTGTGTGAGTACTACAATCGCTTGAATCAAGTGGGAGTTAATCTTCCAGATAAAATAGTAATTGGCAGAGTTCTCTAGTCACCATCACCAAGTTACTGGAACTTCGTGATGAACTATAATGCAAGGGTTGACGAAAATGATTCCCGAGCTCTTCATGATGCTGAAATCGACCAAGGTAGAAATCAAAAAGAGCATCAAGTTTTGATGATTGACAAGACCACTAGTTTCAAGAAAATGGCAAAGGGAAAGAAAGGGAACTTCAAGTAGAATGACAAGCAAGTTGTCACTCCCGCAAAGAAGCCCAAAGCTGGACCAAAGCCTGAAACTGAGTGCTTACACTGCAAAGGAAATGGTCACTAAAAGCGGAAATGCCCTGAATATTTGGTAGATAAGAAGGATGGCAAAGTGAACAAGGGTATGTTTGATATACATGTTATTGATGTGTAGCTTACTAGTGTTTATAGTAGCCCCTGAGTATTTGATACTTGTTGGGTTGCTAAAGATTAGTAACTCGAAACAGGAGTTACAGAATAAACAAAAATTAGTTGAGGGTGAAGTGACGATGTGTGTTGGAAGTGGTTCCAAGATTGATATGATCATCATGGCACACTCCCTATACTTTCGAGATTAGTGTTGAACCTAAATAAATGTTGTTTGGCGTTTGCGTTGAGCATGAATATGATTTGATCATGTTTATTGCAATACGGTTATTCATATAAAATCGGAGAATAATTGTTGTTCTATTTACATGAATAAAACCTTCAATGGTCATACACCCAATGAAAATAGTTTGTTGGATCTCGATCGTAGTGATACACATATTCATAATGTTGATGCCAAAAGATGCAAAGTTGATAATGATAGTGCAACTTATTTGTGGCACTGCCATTTGGTTCATATTGGTGTAAAGCGCATGAAAAAACTCCATAAATATGGATTTTTGGAATGACTTGGTTATGAATCATTTGATGCTTGCGAACCGTGCCTTTTGGGCAAGATGACTAAAACTCCGTTCTCCGGAACAATGGAACGAGCTAGTGACTTATTGGAAATAATACATACCGATGTATACGGTCCAATGAGTGTTGATGCTCGTGGCAGGTATCATTATTTTCTGACCTTCACAAAATGATTTGAGCAGATATGAGTATATCTACTTAATGAAACACAAGTCTGAAACATTTGAAAAATTCAAAGAATTTCAGAGTGAAGTGGAGAATCATCGCAACAAGAAACTAAAATTTCTACAATTTGATCGTGGAGGAGAATATTTGAGTTACGAGTTTGGCCTTCATATAAAACAATGTGGAATAGTTTCACAGTTCACACCACCTTGAACACCACAAACGTTATGGTGTGTCCGAACGTCGTAACCGCACTTTATTGGATATTGTGCAACCTATGATGTCTCTTATCGGTTTACCACTATCATTTTGGGGTTATGCATTAGAGACAGCTGCATTCACGTTAAATAGGGCACCATCAAAATCCGTTGAGATGACACCTTATGAACTATGGTTTGGAAAGAAACCAAAGTTGTGTTTCTTAAAGTTTGGGGCTGCGATGCTTATGTAAAAAGTTTTAACCTGATAAGCTCGAACCCAAATCGGAGAAGTGCGTCTTCATAGAATACCCAAAGGTAACTATTGGGTACACCTTCTATCACAGATCCGAAGGCAAGTTATTCGTTGCTAAGATGGATCCTTTCTAGAGAAGGAGTTTCTCTCGAAAGAAGTGAGTGGGAGGAAAGTAGATCTTGATAAGGTAATTGTACCTTCTCCCGAATTGGAAAGTAGTTCATCACAGAAATTAGTTCCAGTGATTCCTACACCAATTAGTGAGGAAGCTAATGATGATGATCATGAAACTTCAGATGAAGTTACTACCAAAATTTGTAGATCTTCCAGATTAAGATCCGCACCAGAGTGGTACAGTAATCCTATTCTGAAGTCATGTTACTAGACCATGATGAACCTACGAACTATGAGGAAGTGATGATGAGCCCAGATTTCGCGAAATGGCTTGAGGCCATGAAATCTGAGATGGGATCCATGTATGAGAATAAAGTGTGGACTTTGGTTGTCTTGCCCGATGATCGACAAGCCATAGAAAATAAATGGATCTTCAAGAGGAAGACAGACGCTGATAGTAGTGTTACTATCTACAAAGCTCGACTTGTTGCGAAAGGTTTTCGACAAGTTCAAGATGTTGAATACGATGAGATTTTCTCACTCGTAATGATGCTTAAGTCTGTCCGAATCATGTTAGCAATTGCCACATTTTATGAAATCTGGCAAATGGATGTCAAAACTGCAGTCCTTAATGGTTTTCTTAAAGAAGAGTTGTATATGATGCAACTAGAAGGTTTTGTCAATCCTAAAGGTGCTAACAAAATGTGCAAGCTCCAGCGATCCATCTATGGACTGGTGCAAGCATCTCGGAGTTGGAATATACGCTTTGATAAGTTGATCAAAGCATATAGTTTTATACGGACTTCCAGTGAAGCCTGTATTTACAATAAAGTGAGTAGGAGCACTGAAACCTTTCTGATAAATATATGTGAGTGACATATTGTTGATCAGAAATGATGTAGAATTTTTCTGGAAAGCATAAAGGAGTATTTGAAAGGAGTTTTTCAAATAAAGACCTCATTAAAGCTGCTTACACATTGAGAATCAAGATCTATAGAGATAGATCAAGACGCTTGATAAGTTTTTTCAATGAGTACATACCTTGATAAGATTTTGAAGTAGTTCAAAATGGAACAGTCAAAGAAAGAGTTCTTGCATGTGTTGCAAAGGTATAAGTTGAGTAAGACTCAAATCCCGACCACGACAGAAAATAGAAAGAGAATGAAAGTCATTCCCTATGCATCAATCATAGGTTCTATAAAAGTATGCCATGCTATGGACCAGACCTATTATATACTCTGCCCTGGTTTGGCAAGGGAGTACAATAGTGATCTAAGAGTAGATCACTGGACAGCGGTCAAGAATATCCTTATTGAGGACTAAGGAAATATTTCTCGATTATGGAGATGATAAAAGAGCCCGTCCTAAAGAGTTACATCGGTGCAAGCTTTTACACCGATCCAGATGACTCCAAGTCTCTATCTGGATACATATTGAAAGTGGGAGCAATTTGCTAAAGTAGCTCCGTGCAGAGCATTGTAGACATAAAATATTTGCAAAATACATACAGCTCTGAATTGACAGACCCGTTGACTAAACTTCTCTCACAAGCAAAACATGATCATACCTTAGTACTCTTTGGGTGTTAATCACATAGCGATGTGAACTAGATTATTGACTCTAGTAAACCCTTTGGGTGTTGATCACGTGACGATGTGAACTATGGGTATTAATCACATACAGATGTGAATATTTGTGTTAAATCACATGGTGATGTGAACTAGATTATTGACTCTAGTGCAAGTGGGGGACTGAAGGAAATATGCCCTAGAGGCAATAATAAAGTTATTATTTGTTTCCTTATTTCATGATCAATGTTTATTATTCATGCTAGAATTGTATTAACCGGAAACATAATACATGTGTGAATATATAGACAAACATAGTGTCACTAGTATGCCTCTACTTGACTAGCTCGTTAATCAAAGATGGTTGAGTTTCCTAGCCATGGACATGAGTTGTCATTTGAATAACGGGATCACATCATTAGGAGAATGATGTGATTGACTTGACCCATTCTGTTAGCTTAGCACTTGATCGTTTGGTATGTTGCTATTGCTTTCTTCATGACTTATACATGTTCCTATGACTATGAGATTATGTAACTCCCGTTTATCGGAGGAACACTTTGTGTGCTACCAAACGTCACAACGTAACTGGGTGATTATAAAGGTGCTCTACAGGTGTCTCCGAAGGTACTTGTTGAGTTGACGTATTTCAAGATTAGGATTTGTCACTCCAATTGTCGGAGAGGTATCTCTAGGCCCACTCGGTAATGCACATCACTATAAGCCTTGCAAGCATTGCAACTAATTAGTTAGTTGCGGGATGATGTATTACGGAACGAGTAAAGAGACTTGCCGGTAACGAGATTAAACTAGGTATTGAGATATCAACGATCAAATCTCGGACAAGTAAAATACCGATGACAAAGGGAACAACGTATGTTGTTATGCGGTTTGACCGATAAATATCACCGTAGAATATGTGGGAGCCAATATGAGCATCCAGGTTCTGCCATTGGTTATTGACCGGAAACGTGTTTCGATCATGTCTACATTGTTCTCGAACCCGTAGGGTCCGCACGCTTAAAGTTAGATGACAATTATATTATGAGTTTATGTGTTTTGATGTACCGAAGGAGTTCGGAGTCCCGGATTAGATCGGGGACATGACGACGAGTCTCGAAATGGTCTAGACATAAAGATCGATATATTGGACGACTATATTTGGACTTCGGAAAGGTTCCGAGTGATTCGGGTATTTTTCGGAGTACTGGAGAGTTACGGGATTCGCCGGGGAGTATATGGGCCTTATTGGGCCATACGGGAATAGAGGAGAGAGGCCGAAAGGAAGGAGGCGCGCAGCCCCCTCTGGTCCGAATTGGACAAGGGGTGCAGCCACCTTTTCCTTCCTCCTCTCCCCCTCTTTCCTTCTCTCCTACTCCAACAAGGGAAGGGGGAGTCCTACTCCCGGTGGGAGTAGGACTCCCCCCTTGGCACGCCCTCCTCCCCTCTCCTCCTTTATATACGGAGGAGGGGGGCACCCCATAGACACAACAATTGATCATTGATCTCTTAGCCATGTGCGGTGCCCCCCTCCACCATAATCCACCTCGATAATATCATAGCGGTGCTTAGGTGAAGCCCTGCGCCGGTAGAACATCATCATCGTCATCACGCTGTCATGCTGATGGAACTCTCCCTCGACACTCGGCTGGATCGGAGTTCGAGGGACGTCATCGAGTTGAACGTGTGCTAGTACTCGGAGGTGCCGTAGTTTCGGTGCTTGATCGGTCGGGCCATGAAGACGTACGACTACATCAACCATGTTGTTCTAATTCTTTCGCTTTCGGTCTACGAGGGTACGTGGGCACACTCTCCCCTCTCGTTGCTATGCATCACCATGATCCTGTGTGTGCGTAGGAATTTTTTTGAAATTACTACGTTCCCCAACACTGCCATGCATCCATGGCGGCGCATAACGGACCGAACCTATGCGGAGGCCGCTCCAGGTTCGCCCTCCACTTATTTACTACCATTGCCACGAAACCAGGCTGGAGGAGCCATTGCTTCTCAAAGGAAAATGCTTAGGGATCTGCCGTATGATATGTTCGGACTCCAATACCAGAGGGCAATGATCAGAGCCAAGCCTCGTCTCTGCAAGAAGAGAACAAGCCGGGAATTTTTGTTCCCTCTCAAGGGACACAAACACCCGGTCCAGAACACACCGCGTGCGATCTAGTTGGTTATTGGTCCAAGTGTATCTCGCCCCCACCCGATCCAGCTCTAAGAGGCCTAGGTCCGCCACCCAATCGATGAATGCTTCCATTAACGAAACATGTAAGTTACCCCTCTTATTCTTATCCTTAGGAGAGCTCAACAGATTGAAATCGCCCCCAATCACTATGGGGGCCGACGCGCTGGCAACCCTGGCGTGAATCTTCTCAAGGAATTCTAACAAACATGAATGATCAGCCGGGCCATACACCACCACTAACTCCCACCAGAACCCAATATCTTTCTGTAATACTTCCACCCCTGCAAAAAAGTCTCCCCTTGAGCACGACAAGACCTCGAACGAGTCCTTTTTAACACAAAGGAGAATTCTCCTAGATCCCCCCCAAGCTGGGAGCCATTCCTAGTGAAAACACTCTCGGTCCCATTGAGGGAGTCCACCTCCCATTGCTCGAACGAGGCCTGGATAGTTTCCTGCAGTCCAACAAAATCGAGGCGCTGGTCACAGATGTACTGAATCAGTTGCCTCCGCCGATCCCGCTGAGCAAACCCTCGAATGTTCCAGATCACCCCTTTCATTGGTTCCCCAAAGGGGAACGGGTCCCCGTCCCATCAACCATCGAATGCTCCGCCATAGCCGACAGCCGACCACGACCACGACCACGACCCCTCACGACAGCCCGACCACTCCATCCTGATGGCTCAGCACTCTCCCTGGCAGGGACATCGCGAGTAGGTGGCCCAGACTCTGCTGCGAGCGTGCGCGCGAGATCCCGCTGGGCCACACCCTCCGCAATAGCCCCCCGGGCCTCCTCCGCCACCCTCATGTTGTCCAGCACCTCAAGAGGAGAAGACGAAGTTGTCCACAAGATCACATGCACTACAAAAAAGAGACAAATCCGTGACATTTTGGGTCGAACGATTTTTTTTCTTTCATACTTATAACACTTCTTTGACAATAATTGTGACAAAACCTGGTATCATCATAGATGTGGTGGGCTCCTACTTCTATGACAAAAAATCATGATAGAAAATGGGCTTTTCGTCCTGGGCAGGCTGGAGAAGCAGCCGCATGACATTCTTTGGGCCGTCCATGACAGAAAAAACCATGGTAGAAGCGAGGGCGAGGAAAATATCAGGGTGTTCCCGGTTACGGTGGGTGGTCAGGGCCGAGCGATGCATGGAGGTTTGCACGTTTCTCTCGTACACGTACGCACGTGGGTGCGAGGCGTTGGGCTCTAACTGAAACCGAGCGAGGCGTTCGCCTACTGAACCTGAGCGATTTTACTGTAGGCTACGCATTACTGAACCCGAGTGATCAATCGATGGCTGTTAACTGAACCCGATCGAGCGATTCCTTCGCTACTGCTGCTAACTGAAGCTGATCGATGATGCCTCTGGATGAACAGTGAGTGTTCTTGGGGGTTGGATGAACAGTTCCCAGTGGGGGGTTGGATGAACAGGACCTCGTGGTAGTAGACGTCGTTGCCGCTGGATGAACAGGACCCCGATTGATCGAGCAGGTTGGGTGGGATGAACATGACCTCGTGGAAGGCTGGATGAACAGGACAACCCTGTGCAGGGATGGATGAACAGTAGCCCATGTACGGGTGGTTGAACAGGACCCCGTGGAGAGGGTTGGTTGAACAGTAGCCGGTGGAGTAGCGTGCGGTGGAGGCTGGATGAACAGGAGCCCGTGGATGAACAGCCGCAGGTGGAGGCTAGTGGAGGTCGACGGTGGATGAATAGTAGCCTGTGGAGGGTGGAGGAGGTCAACGGTGGAGATGAACAGTATCCCGTGGAGTCCCATTTTGCGGTACGCCACACCCCTCCCGATGAACAGGACCCCCGTTTTGACCATAGCGCTCCAACACAAGTCCGTTTCCTCTGTTTTGCGGTACACCACACCCCTCACGATCAACAGGACCCCATTTCGACCGTAGGAGGTCCAACAGAAGTCCGTTTCCTCCGTTTTGCGGTACGCCAGACCCCTCCTGATGAACATGATCCCGTTTTGACCGTGGCCGGTCGAACACAAGGCCGTTTCCTCCGTTCTGCGGTACGCTAGGCCTCCTTGGCTCCCATGCGTTCCGTTGCCTCCCGATGAACATGACGCATTCTGTTGCCTCCCCATGAACATGACGACGACGCAGTTTCTCCGTTCCGACCCAACTATGTACACGAGCCCTGGCCGTACGTATGCACGAGTAGGCGTTCGAGACCTCGCCCATATGTACGTATGTGGCCGTATTTTCTTTCTTGCACCCTGGCCGCTGTACGTATGTGTACATGCTACGTGCGCGCCTCTACTACGACACATACACGCCTCTACTATGACACATGCGTGCCTCTACATCGACCAGTATGTATGTACACATTCGTGACCAGAATGACAACGCTACATATGCTTCGACCAGGTGGGTCCCGACTATCGGGCACTTCCTTGCGTGCGAAGATGTAGCTGGTGGGTCCCAGTAGTTAGGGGGTGATTCGTTTTTTTGCCCGTAATATGGACGCACTTCCTTGCGTGCCAAGATGTAGCTGGTAGGTCCCAGCAGTCAGGACGGAAACGTTTTTTTCGTGAAATACGGTGGCCCGACCGGTGGGTCCCTGCTGTCAGGTGGAGGAATTATTATTTTCCGCGTAATAAGGAGGCACTTCCTTACTGCGTTCGTGGACCCAGCTGTCAGCCTCTCCATGTATAGTACTCTTCCGATGGAAGTCGGTCGTTGACCACATTGACCATGCCGCGCCGAGAGCACCAAGGAAGTGGATGACGGCGAGGCCTAGGAAGGGGACGACGCGGAGCTGGGGAAGACACCGTAGTGGATGCCCACGCAGAGAGGAGTATGAGGGTTCGCTGGTTCAGCTGCGGTGTGACGCTGCCATCGCTATAGAATAACAGGGGGTGTGGGTGAGTGGAGGGATGACCTGGCCAGCGGTGGGAGTAGTAGGGGGCGATGAGGCCTTTGCGGCAGCACAGCGGGCCATGGGAGGCAGGAGCAGGAGACACAACCGGTGCTGCTTTGGGCAGCTGGAGCAAGAAGACTAGATGTTGAAAAAGCACGACGGCCATTGGATAGACATCGTACGGTCACTGCAGCTAGAATCGTTTATATTGACTAAGTTGACAAAGCACTTGGTACGTGTCAACTTAGTAGGCCCACAGGTCAGCTTTCGAAACGGTGCGCCCCAGATGTCAGGGGGAGGAATCAATTTTTGGGTGGGTGAAGCTAGAATATCCGAGATTTAAGAAGAAGCACGGCATCCGTTGGATGGACATCCAACAGCCACTGCTGCTAGAACCGTGTGTTGACTATAAGTTGACAAAGCCTTGCATACGCATCAACTTTTTTTTGAGGGGACGTGTCAACTTAGTAAGGCCACAAGTGTGTGGCAGAGAACTTATAGCCCATTTGAGATTTGTAAGAATGTGCAACACATTTTTGAATTCTAATGGAATTTACTACATCCCATTTACAGTTTGTTAAAAGCACAACCCATTTTCTAGCTAGGATAACGACTAATAATTTCAACCAACCGTTCAAAACAGAATTCAATAAAATTTCCCACATTTTGATGGGATCCAAAATATTTTTATCCCGAAATTTGTAGTCAGATTAAATACAATTTCAATATAAATTTATATTACATAAAAATCCAACGAAACAATGCGCGCGCAACAATTAATAAAATGAAAATTTTCAATATCCAGAAATAATATTTTATAAAGTAATTGCGTGTTTGGTGCATTTTTTATAGTTACTGCCCAGTTTTTATAATTACATCCCATTTATTATTTCTTAAAGCCCATTTTCTTGTTAAGCCTAATGCATCCCTCCTAGGAAAGATTTGCAGCCCATCGCGGGGCGGAGAATAACAACTTGACCTTGCCTGGGTATTCCTAAAAAAAGTATAGCTGAGCTAGCCATTTTCAGCTTGAAAAAAGTTAATATCTGGGTTGGATATCTGGCCTGGTCTAGAATGGCCACAGCCCACCCAGTTAATACCCTGCTCTCTCATCTGAACAACAATGAAAACATCGCTCAAGAAAAGCTCTGCAGTGCTCACACCTCAAAAACACAAATACTGCTTGAGCTGCTTGGTCCCAGCTGTCGGCCGCTCCTTGTGCAATTCTCTCATTTATTGACTACATAGGTTGGTAATGGTGTGGGACCGTGATGTCAGGAAACCAGGAGGAAGCAAAAAAAATATAGTTTTATATAATAAGGAGGCACTTGCGTACGTGCGGCTATGGCCCTGTTGGGTCCCCACTGTCATCCTCTCCAAGTAAAGTCATCTCCTCATTCCCAATGTCCGTTGACCTTGTTGACAACGCGAGATGGTGGCGTCATGGTGAGCGCAACAACTCGAAGGACGACGGAGAGGGCCTCGCGGGCCCTATGGATGGTCTGATACAGCGCCCCCTGGTCATTCGGGAAGCCAGGATCATAGGGCCACATGCCCGCGACGGCATTGTCGTTCGCTTGTTCACCAGTGCTCGTTGAGGAGACGGAGGTTGCAGCATAGGTCCTCCTACGCTGGTAGCTCTTCCGCCATTAGGGCGTCGAACTGCGGACGCACCCGCTCTATGGTGAACATGGCATGAACCGGCTTGGACAGTGGCGCCGGATCCTGGTCGGAAGCTACGTCCATCGTATGATTGTCGTCGCTCAGCTCGGCGAGCTCGTTGGCGAGCCAACATGTCCGGCTACTGGACCGACCCGCTACCAAGCACGAGTCTAACTGCCCTGGCCCACCTAGACTGCCTCCCTCGTTCGCGCGCGCTTTCCGCCTGAAACGGTCAGCGCCGCCCGCCCCGCTTCCCGGTGCAGGCGATTGCTCCTCCTTCAAACAACACAAGTGTCATCCGTTCGTCCGTCTCCCGCCCATATTAATGATACGCGGTTGCCGAGGCGGCTACTCCGACGCCACACGTTTGTCCCTCCGCCGCCCACCATTGCTATATGAATTGTTGCGCCTGCCACAGCCCAGTCATCCGCATCCGTTCCCTTTCTCCTGTCCACACTACTACTGCCCAGCATGGCTTTCTCGCGCTCCAGCGCTCTTCGGGACGGGAGGACGACGGACCACAAGGAGATGGGAGCCATTGCTGCCGACTTGCTAGCCGGCAGGTAGCCGGAGGACGACAACATCCCAATGGAGAACATGGTAGTCGACGATCTAGCGCCAAGCCCCACCATCCTCGCCGGTGCATTGCACCATGACCATCGGCGAGGCCCGTGCCCAATACATGGACACGGTGAGGCAGACGCGTGAGGAGCAGTTCCAGGAGGCGCAGGCCAACGCTGTCTACAACCACCTTTTCCTCCAGGAGCACCTGCAGGCCGAGGAGCAGATCACCGCGGAGCGAGTGGAGCAGGAGGCGCTGCTCGCCTTGTACCGCTCCGCCCACGAGGGCCGCCTCGAGCGCTGGCGGTACCGCATGCGGGTGTGCTACCTCTTGAGCATGCGTTGGTTTTTCCCTTGAAGAGGAAAGGGTGATGCAGCAAAGTAGTGTAAGTATTTCCCTCGGTTTTGAGTACCAAGGTATCAATCCAGTAGGAGGCTCCTCAAAAGTCCCACGCACATACACAAACAAACAAGAACCTCGCAACCAATGCAATAAAGGGGTTAATCCCTTCACGGTAACTTGAGAAAGTGAGATCTGATAGAGATAATATGATAAGATAAATATTTTTGGTATTTTTATGATATAGATTGGAAAAAAAAAGATGCAAATAAAAGTAGATGGAAAACTTATATGATAAAAGATAGACCCGGGGGCTATAGATTTCACTAGTGGCTTCTCTCAAGATAGCATAATTATTACGGTGGGTGAACAAATTACTATCGAGCAATTGATAGAAAAGTGCATAGTTATGAGAATATCTAGGCATGATCATGTATATAGGCATCACGTCCGCAACAAGTAGATCGAAACGATTCTGCATCTACTACTATTACTCCACACATCGACCGACTCCTGCCTGCATCTAGAGTATTAAGTTCATAAGAACAGAGTAATGCATTAAGCAAGATGACATGATGTGGAGGGATAAACTCATGCAATATAATATAAACCCCATGTTTTTATCCTCGATGGCAATAATACAATACATGCCTTGCTGCCCCTGCTGTCACTTGGAAAGGACACCACAAGATTGAACCCAAAGCTAATCACTTCTCCCATTGCAAGAAAGATCAATCTAGTAGGTCAAACCAAACTGATAATTTGAAGAGACTTGCAAAGATAACCAATCACACATAAACGAATTCAGAGGAGATTCAAATATTTCTCATAGATAAACTTGATCATAAACCCACAATTCATTGGATCTTGACAAACACACCACAAAAAGAGTTACATCGAATAGATCTCCAAGAAGAGGAAGGAGAACTATGTATTGAGAATCAAAGAGAGAGAAGAAGCCATCTAGCTAATAACTATGGACTCGAAGGTCTGTAGTAAACTACTCACAACTCATCAAAGAGGCCTTGGAGATGATGTAGAGGCCCTCCGTGGTCGATTACCCCTCCGGCGGAGCACCGACGAAGTCTCCAAGATGGGATCTTGCGGATACAGAAGGTTGTGGCGGTGGAATTAGGTTTTCGTGGTGCTCCCGGATGGTTTCGGGGTACGTAGATATATATAGGAGGAAGAAGTAGGTCGGTGGACGCTCGAGGGGCCCACAAAATATGACTCTATATGAATGCCTCCAGCGGTGTACCAGGATATGCAATGAACCAAGAGTGGCATGTATGGAAATCATGATGGTGGCCTTGCCACAAATACGTTGTCAACTACATGATCATGCAAGAGCAATATGACAATGATGATGCGTGTCATAATAAACAAAACGATGGAAAGTTGCATGTCAATATAACTCGGAATGGCTATGGAAATGCCATAATAGGTAGGTATGGTGGCTGTTTTGAGGAAGGTAAATGGTGGGTGTATGGTACCGACGAAAGTTGCACGGCACAAGAGAGGCTAGCAATGGTGGAAGGGAGAGAGTGCGTATAATCCATGGACTCAACATTAGTCATAAAGAACTCATATACTTATTGCAAAAACTACAAGTAATCAAAAACCAAGCACTACGCGCATGCTCCTAGGGGGATAGATTGGTAGGAAAAGACCATCGCTCGTCCCCGACCGCCACTCATAAGACAATCAATAAATAAATCGTGCTCCAACTTCGTCACAAAGCGGTTCACCATACGTGCATGCTACGGGAATCACAAACTTCAACACAAGTGTTTCTTAAATTCATAATTACCCCACTAGCATGACTCTAATATCACCATCCTCATATCTGAAAACAATTATCAAGCATCAAATTGATCATAGCATCCAATTCACTTTCTATAATAGTTTTTATTATACCCAACTTGGATGCTCATCATTCTAGGACCAATTTTATAACCATAGAAAATACCATGCTGTTATAAAAGACTCTCAAAATAATATAAGTGAAGCATGAGAGATCAACAATTTCTACAAAATTAAGCCATCGCCGTGCTCTAAAAGATATAAGTGAAGTACTGTAGCAAAAATTATCTAGCTCAAAAGATATAAGTGAAGCACATAGAGTATTCTAATAAATTCTAAATCATGTGGGTTTCTCCCAAAAGGTGTGTACAAAAAATATGATTGTGGTAATATAAAAAACAAAGACTCATATCATACAAGACACTTCAAGCAAAACACATATCATGTGGCAAATAAAAATATAGTTCCAAGTAAAGTTACCGATAGACGAAGACAAAAGAGGGGATGCCTTCCGGGGCATCCCCAAGCTTAGGCTTTTGGTTATCCTTGAATATATTGGGGTGCCATGGGCATCCCAAAGCTTAGGCTCTTGCACTCCTTATTCCATAGTCCATCAAATCTTTACCGAAAACTTGAAAACTTCACAACACAAAACTCAACAGGAAATCTCATAAGGTCCATTAGTGCAAGAAAGAAAAACTACCACATAAGGTACTGTAATGAACTCATTATTTATTTATGTTGGTGTTAAACCTACTGTATTCCAACTTCTATATGGTTCATACCCCCCCGATACTAGCCATAGATGCATCAAAATAAGCAAACAACACACGAAAAACAGAATCTGTCAAAAACAGAATAGTCTGTAGAAATTTGTAACTTTCAAATACTTCTGAACTCCAAAAATCCTACCCAAATAGGAAGTCATAGGAAATTTGTCTATTGCTCTACAGCAAAAAGAATCAACGCATAAGCACGTTTCTGTGCTTTATTGAATTTTTTCTCGTGCGCGCAAAGTTTCTGTTTTTCACCAGAATCAAATTAACTATCACCGTAGGTTATCCTATAGGTTCTACTTGGCACAAACACTAATTAATACATAAAACCACATCTAACCAGAGTCTATATTAATTATTTATTGAATAACAGCAAGGAAAAATATTGGGTTGTCTCCCAACAAGCGCTTTTCTTTAAAGCCTTTTTAGCTAGGCATTGAGATTTCAATGATGCTCACATAAAAGACAAGAATTGAAGCATAAAGAGAGCATCATAAAAAATGTGACGAACACATCTAAGTCTAACATACTTCCTATTCATAGTCATATTATAAGCAAACAAATTTGCAAGCCAAGCAAAAACTAGCATATGCAAGGAAGAAGAAACAGACGATAGCAATCTCAACATGCCGAGAGGTAATTTAATAAGATAAAAATTTCTACAACCATATTTTTCCTCTCTCATAATAATTACATGTGGGATCATAATCAAATTCAAAAAATAGCTATCACATAAAATATTTTCAACACGATCCACATGCATGCAAAGTTGACACTCTTCCAAAATAGTGGGATTAACATTAATTAAAGTCATGACCTCTCCAAGCCCACTTTTATCAAAAATTTCATAAGATTGATCAAAATCCAAATATGTGGGATCTAATGTTGACATTATTCCAAACCCACTTTCAATAATTTGTAAACACTATTATCAATCTCATATTCGTCATGGGGGTTAAATTAATTTTCAAGATCACAAGAAGAATCACCCCAATCATGATCATTGCAACAAGTAGTAGACATGGCAAAACTAGCATCCCCAAGGTTAGGGTTTTGCATATTATTAGCACAATTGACATCAAGAGAATTTATAGTAAAATCATTGCAATCATGCTTTTTATTCAAGGAGTTATCGTGAATCTCTTCATAATTTTTTTCATCATAATTTTCATATTCACAAATTTTGAGAAAAGCTTCATAAAGATAATCTAGAGCACAAAAATTCACTAGAAATTGGTTCATCATAATTGGATCCCTTAAAAAGATTAGCAAGCGGATGAGGATACATAGATCTTAGGTTCTCTGTTTAGCAATAAATAAACAACTATTTTCCAACCAAACGAGCAAACAAGCCAAGTAAGACATCAAAGCAAAAGAAAAGGCGAACAGAAGAAGGGTGAATAAAACGGCAAGGGTGAAGTGGGGGAGAGGAAAATGAGAGGCAAATGGCAAATAATGTAATGTGAGGGAGATGAGTTTGTGATGGGTACTTGGTATGTCTTGACTTGAGCAAAGACCTCCCCGGCAACGGCACCAAAAATCCTTCTTGCTACCTCTTGAGCATGCGTTGGTTTTTCCCTTGAAGAAGAATGGGTGATGCAGCAAAGTAGCGTAGGTATTTCCCTCAGTTTTGAGAACCAAGGTATGAATCCAGTAGGAGGCTCCTCAAAAGTCCCACGCACCTACACAAACAAACAAGAACCTCGCAACCAACGTGATAAAGGGGTTGTCAATCCCTTCACGGTAACTTGCGAAAGTGAGATCTGATAGAGATAATATGATAAGATAAATATTTTTGGTATTTTTATGATATAGATTGGAAAATAAAATATGCAAATAAAAAGTAGATGGAAAACTTATATGATAAAATATAGACCCGGGGGCCATAGATTTCACTAGTGGCTTCTCTCAAGATAGCATAATTATTACGGTGGGTGAACAAATTACTGTTGAGCAATTGATAGAAAAGTGCATAGTTATGAGAATATCTAGGCATGATAATGTATATAGGCATCACATCCACAACAACTAGATCGAAACGATTCTCCATCTACTACTGTTACTCCACACGTCGACCTACTCCTGCCTGCATCTAGAGTATTAAGTTCATAAGAACAGAGTAACGCATTAAGCAAGATGACATGATGTAGAGGGATAAACTCATGCGATATGATATAAACCCCATCTTTTTATCCTCGGTGGCAACAATACAATACGTGCCTTGATGCCCCTGATATCATTGGGAAAGGACACCGCAATATTGAACACAAAGCTAAGCACTTCTCCCATTGCAAGAAAGATCAGTCTAGTAGGCCAAACCAAACTGATAATTCGAAGAGACTTGCAAAGATAACCAATCATGCATAAAATAATTCAGAGGAGGTTCAAATATTTCTCATAGATAAACTTGATCATAAACCCACAATTCATCGGATCTCGACAAACACACCGCAAAAAGAGTTACATCGAATAGATCTCCAAGAAGAGGAAGGAGAACTTTGTATTGAGAATCAAAGAGAGAGAAGAAGCCATCTAGCTAATAACTATGGACCCGAAGGTCTGTGGTAAACTACTCACAACTCATCGGAGAGGTCTTGGAGATGATGTAGAGGCCCTCCATGGTCAATTCCCCCTTTGGCGGAGCACCGACAAAGGCTCCAAGATGGGATCTCGCGGATACAGAAGGTTGTGGCGGTGGAATTAGGTTTTCGTGGTGCTCCTGGATGGTTTCGCGGTACGTAGATATATATAGGAGGAAGAAGTAGGTTGGTGGACGCTCGAGGGGTCCACGAGGGTGGGGGCCGCACCCACCCTTACAGGGCGCGCCGGGCACCCTCATGACCACCTTGCTCGTTGCATGACGTCCACTCCATGTCTCCTGGTTTGCATTTGTTCCAAAAAGATCGCTCCCGAAGGTTTCATCCCGTTTGGACTCCGTTTGATATTCCTTTACTTCAAAACACCGAAATAGGCAAAATACAACAATTCGGGCTGGGCCTCCGGTTAGTAGGTTAGTCTCAAAAATGATATAAAAGTGTAAAATAAAGCCCATAAACATCCAAAACAGGTAGTATAATAGCATGGAACAATCAAAAATTATAGATACATTGGAGACGTATCAAGGTGGCGGAGGCTGCGGCCGCCTACAAAGAGGGTCATGAAGCGAGCGAGGCGTTGTTTGGCGAGACTGAGTACGAGGCAGAGGACAATGCCGGCTCTGACGAGTCCTCGCTCCGCTGGTGTCGACGAGGCCCTGCTCCGCCGAGGCCCCGTGGCGCCAACAACGAGGAAGAGGACACCGCCGGCTCCGCCGAGGCCCCGCCCAGCCAACAACGAGGCAGAAGACATCGCCGACTCAGCTGAGGCCTCACCTTGCCGACAACGAGGGGGAGGATTTCCCCCACTCCACCGAGGCACCGCCCCTCCGGCAACAATATAGAGGACATTGCCAGCTCCACCGAGGCCCCGCCCCACCGGCATCGAGGCGGAGGCCCTACTCTTGTACCTCCAGCGCACCCCTTTTTAGTTGAAGAATGTATGAAATGTAATGAAATCCGGCATGTTTATATGAAATCCGACCGTGTATGAATGAATTTATTTTGATTAGTTCAAATTCTTGTATCACTTGCATTGGATGAACATGAAAAACAATACGTACTAGCATTATTCCCAGGGTCACCTCGTTTGCAGCAGTTTCACATGTACTCCCTCCGGTCCTTTCTAGTCTGCATACAAGTTTTGTCTGCGGTCAAAGTATCTCTACTTTGACCAATCTTATAGAAAAAAGTATGCACTTTCATAATGTGTGAAGTAAAAAGAAACAGAAGGAGTACAAAGAGTTTGAGCAGCTTTTTAGCGTTCCTGTACATTGCAATCAAACACACATGCCTGACAATTCATAGAGAACAATCAAAACAATCGATGATTATGCATCTTAGCAATTCACATGTTAGAGCCAATATTTACTTCACAACTAAAGAAGAAAGAAAAATTGATCGACGCTGCTGACAGCAAAGGGCGTCCCATTCGAAAATATCAAACGCATGTCTTCTTGCTAACATCAATGAGAAAAATTTACAAGGTTGTCCCATTCCAAAATATCAAATGCCTACGATTGTGGAATGGGCAAGGTTTTTCATCAGTTTGGATATTGAAATGGCACCTCGTGCTAAATAAACCAGCTGTTCTTTTTGTGCAGTTCCACCAAAATTAACCAAATTCACGCGTAGCTTGTATGATTTCGCCCTTATTTGTTGCAACACCTTGAACTTATCGGCACCTCCTTTCTTGTGGTGGAAATGACTAATTAGATGTATTCGTGAACATTTTGTGCAGTTCCCATTGAAATCAAGCTGAGCACCCCTGTTTGCACAAATACAAAAAAAAGATTAGTATAAAGAAAATTGTACTATGAATTGACAGTTTAAACACGCACCTACATGGTCCATGTAGAGCACACTTTTAGGAAAATGGAACTCACCGGAAAGAATCCTAGAACAACATTGTACTTGCGCATCACAACAAGAAAATGGAGATTTGTCAGTCCTTCTGAGCTGAAGTTAGTTTGGTCTTGTGGGGAGTAATGTAACCATCCTTCAACTGCTCCTTCTAATGAGAAGACAGAGCTTCTTCATCCTAGCATAATCGGGACTAGTCACTTCACGTACACCATATTCTTCTTCAGAGGTGGATGATCCTGTTGTGCAAAGACAAGAGGACAACATAAATGCTAGCATCCTTGTTTGCTCGAAAAAAGGAAAGGAAATATTTAAAACAACACAGATGAAGCACTTCTCAAGGACAATACCACTTTTTCATGACAGTATCTAAACAGTAGCACAACACCAATAGAGATGACAGAGCTCAATCATATGGATGAAATCCATGGGCAAGTACCAACCTTTGTCAGGAGGCTTATTGTGTAGAGCATACAGATGAAGCACTTCTCCGGAACCATCTCTTGCTATCTACTGTGGTGGCCATGCTTACTATATACTCCTCGATTAGGTTAATGTTTCCAACATCTTCTTGTGTAGTTCCACTAAAACATATGGTATCTTCAAAGAAGATCCCTGTTTGCACAAGTAGAGGTAATTACGTATTACATTAAGAGTGGCATCAAATCAGTGGCATAGCAATAAATTAAGATGCAAAACTATATCATTACTTGTGTCAACAAAGTTCCAGTGCTTCATTACAGCACCGGGAGTTGATTTTTGTTTTTCCTCCGCTTGTTCTTCCCCTTCATCACTTGGTTCAATAACAGACAAGCTTCGCCTTAAATGTAAGATTTGGCATGTCAATTAGGGAGCACAAGTATAGCACTAAACAATGACATTAATTTTCTGATGAAAGTGGCAAAATACAGGATAATAGTTGTGAAATATCCTTAGCATACCTCAATGTGATATTACGGTGCACATACAGATTGGAAGTCTTGTCTCCATTTGTGCAGTTCACTAAAATCAAGCAACATTACCATACAAGTAGCACAATATATGAAAGCACACTACAAAATCACATGAAAGAAGGCTAGTACTGACCTCTCATAACACAGAATTCAAACAACTCACAAGAAGAAGATCTGAACCAAATTTGTAAACATGGATAGGAAGTAAGGCCTCCTCTTGTGCAGTTCCACTAAGATCAAGCAATCAAGTAACGTTGTCGGTGTGACAGTTTGGTTGAACTGCACAAAACACTCTTAAAACAAAAGTGTTTTGTGCAATGCAACAAAAGGTCACAATGGAAACGAGGTGAAGTAGATAACCCTGTTTACACAGAGGTGCAAAGGAAACAACTAGTGGTCAATAACGGTGGATAACACAGAAGCCAACAAAAAGAATCATCTAACTTATCTAAATGGGAAAGAAAGCAAGACAGTAGTATTTCTCAAACGGTGGCATTGATTAATATTAACAATAAAATTTGTTAAACATGTAATTTGCTTTTAACTGTGGCATTGCATCAATTTTCCAGCGGCATTATTAGAGGGTGTTTGTTTACAGGGACATTTTGGTGTATGGATTAAAAAAACTTCATTTCAGTCCCATCTAAACCAAATAGGAGGGACTTTTAGGGACTAAAAGTGGGCATTTGGGACTAAAGAAAGAAGACCCCGAGGGAGAGTCTTTTTGGGACTTTTTCCAACAGTTGCCCCTTGTCCCTATTAGTTCAATACTAGGGGTAACATGGTCTTTTAGCATGTCATTTAATAACCTCTAGTCCATGTTTAGTCTCTGGAACCAAGCAGGTAGGGACTAGGGACTTTCTAACCAAACAGGGCCTTAGATTAACAACAGCTAAAGAGTTGCACGAGACAGTGGATGCACCAGCACCATGTGGATCTACCGATGTACTGAGGTGATGCACAGTCTGTTGCAACAAAGAACAAACAACCAAGGAGCATATTTGTGTTGGTCCAAGTTTTGTTATCTTTAGACGTCTTTCCCTATGTGAGCGCATCAAATCTAGTCCTGCTCAAACTCTATAGCCTTGGCCCCCAAAGCAAAAGATCAGTTCATTACAAATGTGCGTACTACGTTTGTCATTGTTTTCCCTTTTCGACCAACATAGGTGCTGGATAGCCAGTCTGTACTAGTACTTTCCCCCCTTCCTTTCCTCTTTGAACCACGTCCTAGATTTATGCTATACAACTTTCCCCACTACTTTCCCCCATTCCTTTCCTTTTTGAACCGCGTCTTAGATTCATGCAATGCAACTTTCCCCACTACTTTCCCCCCTTCCTTTCCTTTTTGAACCACGTCCTAGATTCATGCTATACAACTTTCCCCACTACTTTCCCCCGTTCCTTTCCTCTTTGAACCACGTCCTAGATTCATGCTATACAACTTTCCCCACTACTTTCCTGTTTGATCCAACACCTAGATTCGACTGCAGAAGCGGAAAAAACCCACATGCAGCTAGAGAAATGCATGTGGAATAAGTAAATTATACCTTAAGGTTCTTGGGGTGTGGTTCGGTGGGTGACCAGAGGCCGTTCAGCCCACACTATGTATGGCGGCGAAGAAGAAGGGGTCGGAGGCCCTCCCACGCCGCCGCTGGGTGAAACTGAACAGCTGCGCCAGTAGTGGATTCCCACCCTCGCCGACGGTGACAGCATTAAGCCTCCTTCCCTTCCTAGCGGACAGATCCTGCGGGCTCTTTGACCAGCAGTGAGGGGAGAGAGAGGCCAACGAAGTCTTGTTTAGATCTGGAGAGGGTGAGAGAGTGTGAAGAGAGCAACTACAAGTGCTGAGGCTCCAACGTGTATATATATACTGGAGAGAGAGTGTGAAGAGTGCAAACCCTAGAAAACAAGCGCCGGGGTTGCAGCTTATACATGATGAGGTGATTTTACAGTCACTACGAGATCGTATAGCTCCGTATCCATCCATTTTGACCAGTCAAAGAATCCTCCTGGCACGAATTATGCTCAAGTGTAGTTATCGAACCCGAGACCTCAAGTTTGATGAGCGAACAGGCTAACCAGCTACTGAGCTACACAACCCTCCCATTATGTTAAACAAGAAGAAAATAACCTTTTATACATTCATGCATACGTGTGACAAGCATGCCGTTTTTTTGCGTGGGAGTCATTAGGATTTAAATCATAATGGTGCCACGTGGCTTTGGTGGTAAGACTATCCACATTGGTGCAGAAATAATGCAGCCTTAGTCACCTTACCCCTGTCCATGTAGTACGTTGGGTCCCACCAGTCAGATGGTGAAACAAACAAATTAATAAGAAAAATTAAAAGCGCCAGCAGTGTATCTTACCTCACACATCTCGCTACTGCTCGTGAACACTGTCCAATTGATCCCTCTGTTCGCTCACATACTATTTTAAGTGAATCCTTATTATAACGTGCACACAATTTTGGGCACTTGTATTCGACCTAAGTCAGTGTGCCACCGTATCTCATACTACTCCCTCCGTCTAGGTGTAATAAGTCATGTTAGAAGATGAAGTGGGACCAAGGTGCAAGCAGATTGGAGGAGAAGGAGAAACTTGACCGGTCCTTCCTCCAATGAAAGCCCTGATTTCTATCTCTAAACGCAAAAATTAATCCAAACAACTAACAAATGTCGTTTTAGCTACCATGCAAGGCCACGTATTAACTCGCATGCAAGCCGACTTTGATTTCTTGACTGATCAACGCGTAGTTGCGCTCCATGCATTGGGTTTCTGGGGGAGATAACAAGGCAGAGTAAGGAGCGTTTGGTTACATTGCTTAGGCTGGTCATAGTGGTGAGTAACTTGGACTAGTAACATGCATATGTTACTAGTCTATGTTACTACTAAGCGAAGTTTACCGTCGGAAGCGATCCGATCTGGCTCTCCTGAGCTAGCAAGGTTTTTCTAGCCCACCCAAGCTAGCTGGCCTACAAAAGCTAACATATTTTAACAGTTCCACACGCATAACCTTGCCAGGCTAGGCTATAAGCTGTTCTTGCTAAGGATCCAAATGCTCCCTAAGTAACAACGCTCGCTAGCAACGAGGCCAGGAGGGGATTGAGATGCGAAGTTAATGGACGACACCTAAACATTTTGGGAATATCTGATTTCCGTAAGATGACTTAACACCTAGACGGAGGGAGTACTACTCCTCAGTCTAGGTTTGATGGATTATTCGTCACCTATTCTCTTCTTGTACATACTCCATTTGTATCTCACTTCCTGTGGCTTCGCAATCGCATGATTTTCCTATTATATGAACTTGTGTGTGCGTGTGTGTGTTTAACAACATATGTGTGTTAGAGAGAGCGATAGATCGACCTACTCCTACTGAGAGATGGTGTGTAGTGTACGATTTTAGCCGTGAGAGTCGGTGCATCCTCTCGTTTTCGGGCATCTAGTAGGGACAGGCGGACAGCTGCCACGCCCGCTCCTGACCAGCCAGGCCCACCCAAAGCCCCTCCATCGCCCGCGCGCACTTCCTGCCCAAAACGGTCAGCGCCTCTCCAAAGAATCGGTGCCGCATTCATGCCCGGGCAGAGCGGACGCGACCTCTCACTGGCGCCCGCATTGGAAGAAGCAGATTCAAGAGTGATGGTTGCTTCATCCATCCAACTTACTGCTGGGTCTATGTGATTTGACGGCTCATTGGTCATTATTACTGAGGTGGTAGGACTGCTGGATGTCCCACGCTTTCGGTGAAAGGAGGTACTACTAGATTACACTTTTCTCCATTCTTACAGCCAAGGAGTGCAAGAGCAGTGAAAACACGCAGGCTCAGTGATTACATGGCCCACCTCACACTATCACCATATTTTCTGGACACCGTGTGATACCTAACTCTTTACATATTACTAGTATAGTACATACTGTAATTCTTCAGCGACATAAATTTGTACAATGCTATGAAGCTTCCAGCTTCTATTACATGTATCTTGCGTCCAAGGTTGCCCGTTGCAACATTTCATCAAATACAAATGAGACTAACATGCATGCTATTGCAGCTCAATGATTGACAAATCATAGCCAATATGTACTCCCTCTGTTCCAAAATAAGTGTCTCAACTTTATTGGAACAGAGACAGCTAATGAAAAAAAAACGATCCACGCAGTCCCTAGCCCTTGAACCGTAATCCCTAACCAGGCTTTAATTTGCTGGCAACGTTAAAGCTTCCCAAGAAATGAAGTTTGCAACCCTTTGACCATCGGATCATTTTGTGCACTTTCACCAAAATCGAGATGAGCATCCCTGTGGCAAAGAAAATGAAGAGTGATTAGAATAAGATTACTAGGACTAGTTGATGAGACATAAACTGATCACAAATACAATACATAGAAGCCAGTAAAGGTATGTGCGGGGCAAAGAAGTAGAGAAATATCCACATGGAGTGATGTGGGCAGCTGGAGCAGTGGTGCAAGCCGGCTGTAAAGCGAGTTGTACTTGAGGGATGTCGGGACGTAGCTTAACCTTGAGGAAGGCAGCGGGAGGCGGCAACTGCCCGCGTCGCGGCAGTGAGCAAGGGACGAAGGCAACCTCACCGTCTTTGTGAGAGAGAACGACGGGGACCCCTGATCGGGATGTGCCGACCATGGGTTTTCACCGTCGGCGACGGCGACCGCATCTACACTAAGGATCCACCCCTTCCCCCGGCGGACGTGATCCGCCGAGATGTTAGAGATGTGGCCACAGTCGTTTTGTGCGAGAGAGTGTGAAGAGAGCAATCCCAGCAAGCAACCATGTAGGCTGGCCCGTCCTGACTATGTATACAGTGGAGTGGTTTCCTTTTCTCTCCATATGAACCTATTATATTGCGTACGTGCCACTGAAGAAAAAAACTTTATTTATAAATGACGCAGCACCTACTACTCGTTCTCCTATAAACCTTGCGCTTGGCATCTCCAAAATATTAACCTTGCGATTGGCTCTTCGCCTCTTCGGGAAGTCGAACAATAATGGTACTGCAGTATATATCGTTCTGGCTATATGAGACCGAATGAATTGCTGCATGTCCACCACATGAGCGAGGGTCGAGGGGCGAGGGAGAGTGTGTACTATTACGTCCGTTTCAATATGGACTACATACGGAGCAAAATGAGTGAATCTACACTCTAAAATACGTCTATATACATCCGTGTTTGGAGTATGTACTAGTAGTTCATATTGAAATCTACTAAAGGACATATATATTCCAAACAATATGATAATCTCTCTAACCTAGGTAGGGATGAGGAGTAAACGGAGGGAGTAGTAAAATTTTCACCTCGTCCTGCGAGCCACCGCACGCGTGGGAGAGGGAGCGGGCGTAAGGCGTACACTACTACTAATAAGCAAGCTTCACCTCATCCTGCGAGCCACCACACCCGTGGGCGGGGGAGACGACGTACTAAGCAAGCTTATCCTCGTTCTGCGAGTTGACGGGACACATCAAAAGTAGTCCAGTGTATAGAGCCTTGCCTCTAAGGTAGGCCCCACATGGTTTCCTCTTTTTTAACATAACGCGTCAAGTCGCAATTTGTTTGTTCACCTATGGTAGACGATCCTCCCTCCATCAAGTGGACAACCAATACACATGTCAAATTACCACGTGGGCTGCCATTTTGTACAGAAATGAGCTCCACCGTGTACCCGTGCGGGTGTGGTTGGGAAAGAGACCGAGAGTTCGTGCGTCATGCGTGCACCTCTTCTCTTCGTGCACGTCCCCCACCTACGTGGGCGTGTGTGAGAGAGATACAAACCTAGACAGATGGTGTGTGCGTTCTTGAGTGTTTTAACTTTTTTGGGGGGGGGGGGTTGATTTCATGAAATGTTTTGTGGGAACATGTGTCGATGACATCTCAAACAAAATTTTGCATGCAATGTGTGTGAAATGGAGGCCTATCCATATCATATATAGAGGGTCAAGCGATCCACGAGAAGAGGGGGAGGGGTCATAGGTATCGATAGAGTCGAAGACAGGATCAAGTGGGTGGGTGCGAGATCGATGAAGAGAGCCATCGAAATTGTGTGTGTGTGTGTGTGTGTGTGCAAGTCAAAGATATAGGGCGACTGACCTACCGAAATGTCAAAGGGCACAGGACACGTTTGTGTGTGGCAGGGAGACATGACTAGAGCGCTCGATGTATCGGTGTGTGTGTGTGGGAGGGGGTGGGGGAGGCAGAGGCCTAACTATAGAGGTAGAACGACTCGTATATATGTTGTGAAGGAGAGACCCGGCATGTCTGGAGGGAGATCGGTCGACATCCATACATAACTGAAGGACGGGAAATAGGATGGGACAGAGAGAGAGAGAGAGGAGAGAGAGAGGAAGGGAGAGGGGTAGAGTGCTGGATGGGTGATGGAGTTGCTTCCCGAAGATGGTGGGAGAGGCCTACTAGACAAACTGAGGGTGGAACTGCAATATTATCAATACGAGTGGGGATGTGTTTCTATGTGTGCATGTGCATCATAGATCTGTCTGGACGCATCCATGGATTATGAAGGGGAACCATGTGTTTGGTAAGCAAACCTAACTAGATCAGTATATCAATTGTTGTTTGTCGGAGGAAGGAAGAGACATAAGTAATGAGGTAGATCAATCAACGCGTGGGAAAAAACGAGTTATAAGGACCTAGCTAGCTATATGTATAGCGGGAGATCGGTCGATGTACGTCCATTTGTTAGAGGCAAATAAGGCCTAGCAAGACGGATATATAGAGAGAATGGAGCTAGGAGGTGGTGTGAGAGGCCCATCTACTAGCTAGATAGGGGGAAAAGTATGCGGTTGTGAGATCGATGAAAATAGGGGTGAGAGTTTACACATGTGTGGGACCGTATGAGAGACACGAGGCAAGGACACATAAAGGAGGAGATTGAAGGTGTGTGTGTATGTTGTAGGTAGGCATCGCTGGAGAGGTTTATTGATCGGTATGTGTCGGAAAGGAGTTGTGGAGACTGTGGGAGAACGACCTAAATAAAAAAAATGAATGTGCGTGATGGATAGAATGCTGAGGGAGGGGGAGGGCGAGGAGGGCGTGTGCATGCACGAGAGAAAGTTAGCGGTAGGTACAAAGGTTAGAGGATTGTGTGGGTGTACGAGACTAACAAAGATCATAATTTGATATGAAAGTGGATTCATATATTTGAATAGGAGATCATAGTGTTATATACATATGCATGCATGAATATAGCGGTGATACGCGTGTTTTGGTTTTGCACATGTTATACCATAATGTGATAATGCATCATGTTTGCAAATCAAAGCTAAATGTCGAACAATCTAAACCATACTATACATCGAATAATCTCACATTTTATTTGAATTTGTATAATGTGTGGCGTTTGCAGCTTACAACTAAATATCGAACAATCTAAACAATACTATATATCGAACATTCTCACATTTTATTTGATTTTGTGGTAATGTGTGGTGTTTGCAACTCACATCTAAATACTTGTAAGTGTAGGGGGCGGGGCACCATACATTATGTGATAAACACATTATACATATGAGACATGGTTTAGATTATGAAGATCTAGCTAGAGCTTGAAATGTACTGTGTTTTGAAATCAACATAAAGTGGATTCAAAAAATCGAGTTCGAGTTCATATATTACACATAGTTCATATGTAACTCGAGACTGATCATGTGGTGTGCTGTGAAGATAATACACAAACGATGGTTTAACTTGACAATAATGATGATTGTAGATCTTATTAAAATAGAGAAACGAATTCAAATGGTTTGACTTCACAAAAATCATTATTCTAGATCTTATTCAAATAGAGAAATGAATTCAAATTTAGTTCATATTGAAGCGGTAGTATGTACGTTTGGAATGCACTAAAACGTTCATTTGAATAGTAGGTTGCATGCATTATACACGTAGCGAAATATTTTAATTGAACATAACATGAATTCAAAGTTTTGAATGACATTTGTAGTGCGAATTGAGTTGGTACAGTACACGTTAGGCTTGTCCGGAAATTTCAACCCGTGCCTTGTTTGCCCGAAATATTTAAGATATATCTTTGTCTCGTTGTGTTCTGACAACTCCCTCTATCTCAATCCGCGCCTTGCTATTCCAAAATTACAACGCGCGCGAAAACTCCCACCTCCTGTGAAATCCCGACACACAAAATGCCCGTGATACCCCTGAACCGAAAGAACCGCCTCAAATCGGTGGGGTACTTTTGTAACTTACCCCATATTTCGGACAAGCGCGTCCCTAAGCCATGGTTCCCCACTCCCATCCCATCCGCCCACCCATTCGTACACCGAGGCCACGAAAACCCACGAAGCCCCACACCCTCCTCCATCCGCCACCCAGCCAGAGCCTCTTCCCCGATGACATCGTCCATAGCAACACCCCGACGTCCCTCATCCACCGTACCGAATGAGGATCCGTCGTCGATCTGGTCATCCTGCCGGTTCAGCCACCCCATCCTCCACCTCCAAGGAGCTGCCCCGACATTCCCCTCATCTTTAGCACTACCTCCATTCCTACACCGCCGTCTTCACCTGCACCACCGGAAGATCAGCATCATCACCCTTTCCTCGGATGAAGTTGCGGCCTAATCGTCGCCACCAAAGAGGTTGTACACTAATTGCCGCATTTTCTTCTTGATTCGATATCACGGTGCTACCGGCGCTCGGTCCCGAGCCGACACGGTGCGGCTCCATCCACGGCGGCGTCACCGGACACTTCCTCCACGACGTCGCTCCCTTGGCGGCGACGTCCACATTAGTAGGAGCTGCTGCTGCTTTAGCTCTCGCTCATGCTGCTGCTCTGCTCTTGCTCTCGGTCCCCTGCCTGGTCTGCTCTTGCTCGCGCTGCTGCTCTCGCTCTTGCTCTTACTTGCGATGCTGCTCTGATTTAGCAACACTTCAGCCGACTGAATCGACTTTTGGGTCATTCGATTTTTAGGGGGTGGGGGAGGGGGGCTCGCCAGAGTTAAGGAAGAACCAGCCGCAGCGGGGAGGGGGGCTCGCCAGAGAGGTACACCACTGTCTATCTTAGGGTTCAGGGTGGGGGCGGTGGTCGCCAGTGATGGTAGGGTGGTGGGGTGGGGATCGCCGGAGAAAAAGCTCGGCATGGGGGGGCCTAGAGGGATGGTCGGGACGGCGGCGGACCAATGGTGGGGAGTGTTTTCGGGGCGGGCGGAGCAGCGCACCGCCGGCCAGGCGGTGGGAGGCGGCTGTATGGCCGGTGGTGGCTGACGGCTCAGGGGGGTAGAGGTTGAAGATGAACTGCAGGCCCTTGATTTCGTATCCAATGGCTGCAAAATCGATAGTTAAGTTCAGAGATGAGCGGCTGATGTATTTTACATCTAGCACTTTGTGGTTATGTATTTTACGTCATCTATTGGAGATGCTATTAGAATTCCACTCAGGTTAACGTTGTCTCTCTTGTCCTGCTTCAGCCTCGGCGTCGTACAACTGACCGGAGCTGCTCCAACGATGAAACCTTCCATCACAGCGGAGCAGTACCTCAGGCTCCATCTCCAGACGCCTAAAATCTTCTTCCCCTCCTCTGACAGCCAAGTCAGCCGGAGCATCCTCACCGGCCAACCCAATCACGTTGAGATCGACATGGCTTCGCCAAAGAGGTTGTACACTTGTTACATCTATTTTTTACTCTACATGTTATATATATTATCCACTGATCACGCGTAGTAACGTGAAATATGACTATTTTATCCTACTATATGACAAGCATTGAGGTACCAGGCAACTTATAGCTATCCGTGATGGACTCTCTTGAACGCCATCATTATTTATCTCTGCATGTTTGAGTTGTACATTTGTCGATGGGCCTGGGAGTTGAGCTAGTAGGGCAGTGGCCTGGGTCCAAAATAATAGAAGTAGCACAAAAACATTATTTTAGTGTAGGCTTTTCCTTGCTCAAGCCTGCCTACTAGAATCGCCAGCGCTTGAAATGAAAAGTGAATGAAAAACATAGGAATGGGAAAGTTTCCTATGGTACTACTATTCATGAATTGGGTTCACAGGAATGGAGCAAAGTAAAACTATAGGATTTGTTCCTTTAGTGTCTCCTTGAAAGAAAAACCATAGGAATTTTAATTTGCACTTTTCCTCCTTTTCAAATTCCTATTCATGAAGCACAAGACTAAGAGATAGTAGCATAATAGCATTATAACCGTACATTTTCTTGTGGTTTGACTTAATACCACCATGCTTCTTTGCATCATGTGATCTTTCAATTCTTGTGAATCAAACACCCAGATTGGCAGAAATCCTGTGTTTTTAAATTCTCTGTTTTGCACGTGCATTCCTATCCTATTCCTGTCTATTTCCTATCACTGCATTGTTGGAATCCTCCAATTCAAACGAGCCCTTACAGAATTATTTCTCTTACAGATAGTTGTCAAAGAAAACCTTGCGTGGTTTGTCCCGCTCCTGCTGTGCCGTCCTCCACCCCAGCTCAGGTGCTCCAACGACAGAAGGGTCCAGCACAGCAGGGATCCGGCCTCCAAACTGTCTTTCGCCGCCTCAGATATTCTTCCCCGCCACCGGCAGCCATGAAAACCGCATTACCATCATCAACTGAGCAGATGACCTCGAGAACTACACGGGTCCACAAGAGAGGTCACACTCTTTCGTGTCTGCTTACGTTATGCACTGCTTAATATTACATGCTACTTTATTGTCCTGTTCACCGATTAGACTCTGAGTCAGCTCCAAACTAATGGTCAAACTTGAGTTTTTAAATGGTTGTGGGGTACATATTGGGGCCGCAATCGATAGTACCTATCTACTATCTGGTTAATCTCTGGTGTCTACTATGAGTTTCATGTTGGGTGGGAAAGAAACAGTAAAGAAGCCACTATCTGTATTATTTAACTGAAGCCATTATCTGCCTGCTATTATTGGTTTTGGGTCTATCCACAGGTTGCTATCATCACTCTGGATTTCTGCATGCACTCCTTACATAATCTCACTATGTTTTATTCCTATGCATGACAGTTATTGTAAACAATGGAGCTGAACATGTAGAGCAAAAGAGACGAGCCTTGCGTGGCAATAAAATTTCATGCAGACGTCGTTCCATGGTAGGCACAAAGGCAGCCCCCCTCCACCCATTTCGGCTTGTAATCGAGAGGAAGATATCTGTTCTGAGGGGGATTCATAAGAAGAAGACCACTCCTATTTACCCCATGAGGTCTTCGCTCTAACTTGGCATGCTGATGTTGGTTATATCATACATATGGTGCCTTGCATTGCTTACTTTATACATCAAATATGTTATCAGCTTAGTTTAGACATCCTTTGTGTGAATGCCATCTATTTAGTTTATTCATCGTTTATGTGAATTATGCAACACCATCTTGTTTAGCCAGGAATCATATATGTGAATTTTGTAATGCCATCCTTCTTAGCCAGTCATCTTATATGTAAATTATATCAGGCCATCCTTTCTTTCTGTTACGTATTGCATTTGCAAAACAATGTTAGTACATTCAACTACTCTTCATGTGCATCAACCATTTGACACGGTGATGGAAAATTCTGAAGTGAAAACAAGGTCTTCAGAGCAGACTATGCTATCCGACGAAGCGCATATCTCGCTGGTTACGGATAGCTCCTCAGAGGAGGATTCAGAGACGTATGACCAGTCCTATCCCCCCCTCCCGAGGTGTATGCTCTAACTTGGCAGAGTTATGTTGCTCATATTGTGTGTACGGTGTCTTGCATTGCTATGTCATTTGATTAGTTTAGACATGCTTTGTGTGAATGCCACATGTTTAGTGTCTAATTACCATATATGTGAATTATGCATTGCCATCTTGTTGCAAGACATTATATATGTGAATTATGCAATGCTATCTTGTTGCAAAGGCATTATATATGTGAATTATGCAATGTCATGCTGTTTAGCCAATAATCATGTATGTGAATTATACCATGCTATCATTTTTTTGTATTACGTGTTCTATTTGTCGATAACATTTGTATATTCAACTACTCTTCCTGTGCATCAGCCATTTGAAGCGGTGATGGAAGTATCTGGAGTGAAAACAAGGTATTCAGAGCAGACAATGCTACCTGCTGAAGCAGACATCTTGCTGGTTACAGAGAACTCCTCAAAGGAGGATTCAGAGACCGATGACCATTCCTATTCCCCCCCCCTCCCCGAGGTCTATGCTCAAACTTGGCAGGGTTATATTACCCATGTCATGCATGTTGTCTTGCATTGCTTAGTTTTTACATCATATATGGATTGCCATCTGCTTACTTACTTACTATATATATAAATCATATATTTGAATTATATCATGCCATCATGTTTACATAGTACATACACAACATCTATCTGAATTATGGCATGGCAACCCATTGAATAAAGACATCATATAGTTATATCATCTCATCATGTTTAGTGTTTACAGTCATCATATTTTGAATTATGTCATTCTATTCATGAATGTATGTGAATTATGGCATGCCAACCTATTTAATAAACACATTATATAGTTATATCATGTCATCCTGTTTACATAGTCATCATATTTTGAACTATGTCTTTCCATCTTTTTTAGTTAGCCATCATAATGTGAAATTGTGTCATGCTATCCTGTTTAGTTAGCCATCATATATGTGAAATTGTGTCATGCTATCCTGTTTGGTTAGACAACATAAATGTGAATTATTTCTATGCCTTCTTTTATTCCCCACTATCCATTGAACCTGTCTATCATACAATGTTTGTACTTTCAATTACTTTTCTTGTTTATCAGCCATTTGAATTGGAGAGGGTGATGGCAGTATCTAAGGGAGTAACAACAAGGTCTTCAGAAAAGATAGTGCTACCAGTTGATGCAGATAGAACCATGGTTGTACTTGCCCAAGAACTAGCCCCACCACACATAACCCAGACTCTCACAGATTGTACCCCTACCCAGTTGGACAGAGAACCAGCTACACCCCTTCTAACCCCAACCCTGGCAGATAGTAACCCAGTTCCAGTTGACACAACACCATCTCCACCATAGAGCACTCAAACACGAGCAGTTAGTAACGGAACTGCAGTGCCCAAAGCACAAGGACCACCACTCCGAATCCCAACTCAACGCTTAAAGGAGAAGAAGATTTGTTCTCAGGTCGGGTTCTGTAGCTATGGTTCATACTCCTTTGCTCTTGCATCACTGTATTTACTCATACCAACTATTTTCAAATTTGAAGGATGGAATTGAAACTCCAATGGCGCAACAGCTATGTTTTAAACTTGTTTCTTTAACTTGTTGTAACTTACTCTATGTTGATTTCAGTTTCAATTGAATAAACAGTTATGTTCTCATGTCATGCACATTACAAGTGTTGTTATTGCTCTATAGTTTCCCACACTTATACTCTGTCTATTCTGATTTGTCTTGAACAAATATTATTTGAACTGTGTCTCTATCTTGATTTGACAACAAAAACTAGAATGATATAGACCATAAAGTGACCATGGTACATAGATATATGTTTGTTTCATGCTGTTATCCTATCCACTTTACTAGTGAACTCATTTATTTCATATACAACACGGTAAATCTGTGTTGTGTATGTTGGTTTCTCTTTTAGAATGCAGACAAAATATTGGAGAACAGTACCCCGTTATGCAATGGTAAAGGAAGTAATGCAGATAAGCTTCAAGATAGTGAGACATCTCTGTTGGTCTCCAAGAAAGCTGATAAAAACTATCTTGACAACAATGAGAGAACCCAAAAGTCATGTCTTGATGTAGTGTTCGAGTTACTGGCCACTACTGCTGGCACATGCTCTTCGAACTCGCTGCCTGAATCACTTCGTCTTCTTGAGTCTCAACTTCAAGTTGAAAGACAACGATCAGATGTGCTGCAACAGGAAGCTGAAGGACTGAGGAAGTCCCTGCAGAATTCAGGTGCATACTTTCTGGTGCAACAACAAGCGCTGGAGGATTTAAGCGCCAAACAAGTGAAAGTTAATAAGCTTACTAAGCATCTTGCCAGCATTATGGGTACCTAGGATATTGTTTCTTGAGATCTTCTGAAGTGGTTTCAGTTCTGGACTTGTTTTGCTGCGCTGTTTATTTGCGCTGGTCGCCAACTTTGATAACCAGTGTATATGATATGCTGCTTTGTTCCCTATATTTGCACTTGTGGCGAACTTTGATGCCCAGTGGATGTAATATGTGTAATAGCCATGATAGCCTAGCATAAGTTCCTTGTTGTCTTGTTTATTTGTTTGCGTGTAGTGAGTGCAGTTCTTTTTCCGTGGTTTGCTAGTGGCCGCAATAACCTATTTTCTAAAACTAGGCCACAATAATCATGGGCTACATATTTACTGTAGTTACCATGGCCCTTCTAAGGGTCATAGAAACAATGGGCCTTCTACGGGGCGTACAAACAATGGGCTTATACAAGCCGTAGACACAATGGGCCTTCTATGGGCCGTATCATCAATGAGCCTTCTACATGTCGTATGATCGGTTGGCCAAACATGGGCCAATAACAGACCGCATTATGGCCGTAAACGGGCTAGAGTTGGAATCGTCCGTTCATGGGCCGACCATAACGGGCCGTCGTTAATCGACCGTATTTGATGACGCTATAAAAACGGCCCAACTATTAACGGGTCACAAACGGGCCGACTGTAACCACAGGCTGAATTTGGCCCACAAGCAGAAAATGTCAGTAACGGGCCGTAAGTAAATGAATGTTGGAAATGAGCCCAAGAATAAATGGACCCTGAGAAGGCCGAAAGATAACATGGGCTGGAAACGGCCCAAGGGAATAACGGGCCATTAATGGGTATACAGTGATACACTATTCATTACGGGTCAGTTTCACCACGGGTTGTTAATGGGTATAAAGTGATACACTGTTCATTACGAGCCAGTTTCACCATGGGTCGCTAATGGGTCAAGAGTTACAAAGGTCCTCATATGGGCCGAAAGACGTCATGGGCCATACATGGGCCGGAAGTTAAAAAGGGCTGGAATTATATTGGATGACCCAAATGACGCTACTGGGTTAGCGGGCTGTAAATGGGCTATATGCGAACATGCCGTTAACATGCTTTCCATGGGCCGGCCCGCCACCTTTTGACCAAGTCAAACAGCTCGGCCTTTTCATTGGAATGGGCCTTTGTTGGGCCATGCCACATGTCGATGTATCATAGGCGCCTTCGGTCCAATGAGTGGATGACATATGTCCCAACGGTGAGCCGACACGTGTTTCCTCTAGCCAATGATGATTTTACACGTGGAAAATCCCCATTGGTCGGGGCTGTTAACGGGTTATCGGATCCAAAACCGGACCTGATAGCTTAACGTCATTCCGTTACGGTGGATGCCATGTGTCGGTCACCCTTGAAGAAAGCACTTCTATGACGCGCGATTTATCGTCATGGAAGTGGACACTTCCGTGTGGTAATTTTGGTAATGTCATGGAACACTTCTATGACAGCACATGTATGACTATCTTGATTCTGTCATAAAATCGTCATGGATGTACATGCATGACAGAAATGTGACCTACTGTGACAAACACATATCATCACGAAAGTGTATTTTTTTGTAGTGATGGCTCTCAGCCGCCACTCGCAACAGATGATTATTCAAAGCCAGAGCAAGAACTCTAAAAGAAGACATAGAACGAGTGATTGGTTTGGAGGCAATAGCTTGCAACGCCTTGCTCGCCTTGAGGATCATTGCCTTGTCCATCATGTGCGACACCTTGGAAGCCGACGCCCGCGCGCTGCGCCGCCCAGCCCGCGCCGGAGAAGCCGGCAAAATCTCATGCCGAGGAAGCGAGGACGCCGAACAGCCGGGCTCCTCGCGCAACTCCTCAAACAAGATCTAAGAGCATCTACAACCGGACTCCCCATACCCGCCTACATCTGGATGGGCTGTCCGGTCAGTGTCCGGACACAAACGCCACCAATTCAGGCTCCCCACAACCGCCCCAAAAGCCGGGACTGGTCGGGAGGGCCCGTGCCAATTCGCGTGTGTTCGTCCTCCTCTCCTTGCTACTAAAGGTCAGCACCACCAGACTTAAAAGAATTATATGGTCATCGATGTACCCTCTCAGGTTCAGATTTAGATGTCGAAAATGATTAATAAACTTTTAACAAGTTAAACAAGGCTATCAATGCTTGCTTTGCAATTGTAAGGAACATGGACATTCATGATGTATCTTCTCTGTTTATGAATAAAGAAAATTCATAGTGACAGTCTACAACCTTCAGAAAGGGTATGTTGATGACCGAAGCTAGCCACTTTGGAAGGACTCGGCTATTTAAGCCGGCCGCGTGGCTCCTCGCCGCTCTGCAAGGTGGGACTAAATCCCCAACCAAGCCGGCCCAACATTGAAAATCTTAAGTTTTTACTTATACTTTCTAATTTGAGCTCTTTTACGGTGATTGGAGAATTACAATTTGTAATTTCATGTAACTCCACCTCTGATTATTTCTAGCCATTAGATCTGGGAAAAATCATTTTAAGTTTTTTTCTTTCTAAAAGGGTATAATAGTACTTGAGTCGCTCGTCCGTTTCCGTTCCTCACGGCACGGCACGTTCAGGCCGTCCCAGTTTTCCCTCGCATAGCCACCGCCGTCACCGCCGCATATCCCGCTGGTAGACGGGTACCTCGTTGCGCTGTTTGGATCATCCCTACGCGGCGACCCCGATCCAGGCGACAAGCGGCAGTCCGCGACCTTGTTGTCGCTCCTACCGCCAAGGTTCCGGTCGGTCGGCAGTACTGCAGGCCCTACGTCGCGGCGGATCCAATCCGCGTGCCGTCCGACTCTGTACGCCGTCATCGGGAACTTCGTCGGCAAGGCGTGGAACGGCTCCGGCCTCTTCCCTAACCCCTGCGGCCAGACTGCCATCCAGGTTCGTCTCCCCCACAGCCCCTTTTCTCTTCAGTTCTTGATTGATCTATGTTGACTTCAACTCTGAGTAATGGAAGATTGGAGAACACCAAAATTTGTTCTTTTTTTTCAGGAATTAATCAATCCCCAGTTCAGTTCCTGCTCTGCTTTTTCTTGTTTTGGGATTCAGTATAAATCGTTACTCACAAGGATTGCTTGCACGTCTAATTAATGGAACTGCTGCTCTACACCGTACGTTAGATACCCTAGCCTTAGTCAGCGCCGCCGGCGACCTTCCCGCCCACTAAAGGTAGGTGCATACATGTTGCGTAGGAGATGATGGCAGCAAACTTTTAGCTACAAGGGGTTTCGTGGTAAGGAAATATTGCGCTTGTGGTCCTATTATCAAGTAATCATAGATGAATAGTATTTTATTCTCTGTAACTAAGCATGTTTTTATGGTAGGATGATGGAAACAATCCTGATTGTGTGGGCATATGCATATGATACGTGTACATAACAGTCTAAACTGGCCTTGCCATCGATCTAATCTACAACTTTTGTATCATGCGCTGTTAGGTACTCCTATTTTGTGGTAGTACTATTTTCTGCAAGTATTCCATTCTCTGTAACTAAGCATGTTCAAGTCTTTAGTAATACTACTTCTAATTGGTTGACACTTTGTTTCTGGTGACAAATACACATCATGAACTTATGAAGGTGTTGTTCTGGAGTTAGATACAAAATACTCGACTTCTGGCCTTGCATGGTGAGTGAATAATCTGAAATGTTAGATACAATTGTTTTGCATGCTTCCAGTCATTTGCTAGTTTGTTATACATTTGTTTATTTGCTGATGTAAAGGTCAAAAGGAGAAAACTCTGTTAAATTGACAATGACTCAAACATGCCCTTTTCAAAGTGTGGCTATTTATTTTGTTAGGTACTGAGGTTAATATGTTCAATTTCCCAGCTTACAACGAATTCTACTAGTGATTACAGTTTACTTACCATGAAGCCTAACCAGTGCATCTATATCCTTCATATCATAAATTATTTAATCATGCTTTCTACAAATTTTAGTGCTCAAAGATAATAAGACTGTACCCTGAAAGTGAGTAGAGAGCAAATGAAATCTTGTCATCAGAATGTGATACTTCAGTACGAACTTCCTTTAATGCTGTTTGCTTTTCTTAGGGGACCGGGATCTATCTTTCGTTTAAAATATCCACTCCTATTGATTTTCATTGAATGGAACTTAATAGAGTTGGACTTCAGGGATTTACAATGTTGCAAGTGTCTTTTTATTCTAGCAAAGTTGCTGCCTCATTTATTTAGGAAAATGTTACTAATACTTTTGACCAAAAGAAGTAGGACTAATTTTTGCTCACATGGTCTGTGATTGTGGGCGTCCATGATGGACGTTGCGGTGCAGGGACTTGTTTCAACGGCGGCATTTTGAGGTCATGTACATATGAAGATTGGAAACACTGTTGGTGAGGTGGAACTGATCTGAATGGGATGTGTTTGGGATCATACCAGGTTTCCCTGCTGCTATCTGCCTATGGCGAATGCCTAATCTTATGGTTATATGAGCAACAATGCTTTGATGAACTAGGCCGTGTGGTTTTCCATCCCTGTAGCTTGATTGCATTCTTCAAATGTGGCTTACACTATTAGAATCAGCTACTTTGCCATCTGCATGCTCTTTGCCGTCCGCTAGCGGACGGCAAAGAAGCTCTTTGCCATCAGCTACAGAAAAGCAGACGGCAAAGAATTGGCGGACAGCAAAGAAGCTCTTTGCCATCTGCCTGCTCTTTGCAAAGAATCTTTGCCATCAGCTGGCTGACGGAAAAAAGAGAGGTGCCCCCCCCCCGCCCCCCGCACGCCTGTTTAGAAAAAACTTAACGCCCCACCTCTTTGCCGTCCGCTAGCAGACGGCAAAGAGAGATAAAGGCGGACGACAAAGAGAGGCGGACGGCAAAGAGTAGGGTAACTACCGGCCGCCACCCCCTCCCCCGCCCGTTACTCTCTCTTCTCTCCCTCTCTCCTCTCCGATGCCCCGCCACTAGCTAGATCCCCACCCACTGCCGCCCCCGTCGCCCGATGTCGCCCCCGCCCCCCGCCGCCTCCCCCGCCCCACCGCCCGGCGCCGCCCCGCCCCCGCAACCGCTTGGCCTGTCGCCCCACCACCCCTTCGCCCCCACCCCACCCGCCGACGCCCCATCGCCCCACCACCCCTCCGCCACCCGCCGCTCGGCGCCGCCCCTGCTTGCCCCGTCGCCCCACCACCCCTCCGCCCCCACCCCACCCGCCGACGCCCCGTCTCCCCGCCACCCGCCGCCCGGTGCCGCCCCCGCCGCCCGGCGACGCCCCCGCCACCGCCTCCGCCAACGCCCCCGCCGACCGTCCCATTGCTCCGGTGAGGGACTACTTTTTTTTTCATTTTTTGCTGTTTAATTGTTAGTGCTAGATTGTGTTAGTGTTAGTGTTAGAAAAGAATTAGAAGAAGTAGAAGAAGTAGAAGTAGTAGAAGAAGTAGAAGAAGAAGAAAAGAAAAGAAGTAGAAAAAAGATGAAAAAAAGGGCAACCTGGTGCATGTAGCTCCCGCTTGCGCAGGGTCCAAGGAAGGGTCCGACCACTTTGGGTCTATAGTACGCAGCCTTTCCCTACATTTCTGTAAGAGGCTGTTTCCAGGACTTGAACCCATGACCTCATGGTCACAAGGCAGCAGCTTTACCACTGCGCCAAGGCTCCCCTTCTCAAGTAGAAAAAAGATGAAAAAAGAAAAAAAAGAAAATAAGTAGAAGAAGAAGAAAGGAAGAAAAGAAAAGAAGTAGAAAATAGATGAAAAAAGAAGAAGAAGAAAAGAAGTAGAAGAAGTAGAAGAAGAAGAAAAGAAGAAACGAAAAGAAACAACACCCCGACCGTCCCATTGCTCCGGTGAGGGACTACTTCTTTTTTTTTCTATTTTTTCTTTTTTTTTGTTTAATTGTTAGTGCTAGATTGTGTTAGTGTTAGTTTTAGAAAAGAATTAGAAGAAGTAGAAGTAGTAGAAGAAGTAGAAGAAGTAGAAGTAGTAGAAGAAGTAGAACAAGAAGAAAAGAAAAGAAGTAGAAAAAAGATGAAAAACGAAAAAAAAAGTAGAAGAAGAAGAAAGGAAGAAAAGAAAAGAAGTAGAAAAAAGATGTAAAAAGAAGAAGAAGAAAAGAAGTAGAAGTAGAAGAAGAAAAGAAGAAACGAAAAGAAACAGCACCCCGACCTTGACACGACACCCAGATACCCCGACTCCCGACCCCCCCGACCCCGACACGACACCCCGACCTTGACACGACACCCCGACCCCCTGACCGCCTGACCCCGACACCCCGACCCCGACACCGCCGGTATTTTTTTATGTTGTACTTGATGATGATACACTTAAGTGATATACATATTATTATTCATGTCGGTATTTTTTTATGCTGTAATAATTTCGTTTATTCTTTGTCATAGCAGGTGTTGAAAGATGGTGGGCGGTGGTCGGGAGCGCTCGGAGGACCCTTCTTCGTTGGCGCGTGGTGCGAGGTCTTCTATTCCACACGCACCTCTCCGTCAAGCATTCCTGGACAGTATGGTGACATCGTCGGGCCCTTCTTCGTTGACCGTGGTGCCGAGCAGGGGACGAGGTAAGAGGAAGAGAGGAGCTGGAGCATGTGGTTGCGGGAGAGGAGGTAGGGTGACTGCCAGGGCGCCTTCCTTGCCGCCACCCCCAGTTGTTTCACCCGAGCACGTGACTGCTAGGGTGGACTCGTCCGAGGAGGAGGCAACACGGACTCCGGTCCACGAGCCTTCGGCCCACGAGCCTCGGGTTGACGGGCCTTCGGGCCACGAGAGTTTGGCCCACGAGACCCCGGAGGAACACACGTCTGGATGGGGTACCTGGCCGGATCATCCTGAGGGGCCGAGTGGCCATGCTGATGATGGCGGGGACAGGACTGATTTTGAGGAGGAGGGGGGGCACCGTCTACCAGCGTGGTTGTACACGGCTCCTGGACATGCCGGCAACCCACGAGCAGAGGTGGTTGATTTTCCCTGATGGGGAGAGGTAAGTGCATTTAATCTTTTTGTACCCTTCTGCATTCACGTTTCTTCAAATATATAATGCGTTGGCCTTGTCATGCTGCAGGGGTGGGACCACCATCATAGTGTCCGCCGGCCCAACTCCATCCTTGGAGTTCTTTGTCGGCAAAACTTCCCGGGGTTTGTCACGTTGCCTGGTCAGGGTCGGCTTCCAGAGCTTGGATTGAGTTGGGAGTACTACTTGGCTTCCTCGGCCCCGCTGGGTGAGATTATCGACGGTGTCTTGTGCAAGATGAGGGCAGACGTGGTGATTAGAAAGTTCTGGGTAATTTCTCCTTTACACAATTAAAAATATTCAACTAGCTAGTTATTAATTGTACTAATCAATATTGTCTCATTTGATTGCAGACATTCTACAGGTGTGAGGAGGGATACGAGGAGGAGGCGGCAAATGTTATCGATAACGTCTGCAAGCGCCTACTACAGAACTTACGGCACGAGGCTCGGGTGCAGGCTGTTCGAGACTACTACGCCTCGCGTGGTATCAAGAAGACCAAGCCGGCGTGCCGCGAGAAGTTCTTGAGTAAGGAGGAGTACATGAAGGTAATTCTTAAGGCCTTGTACTTTACTTCCTTCATTTAGTAATTCATAGCCGTAGCGCTCAAGTTTCTATTTCCTAACTTAGGCCCCTCCGAGATGGTGTGCGGATCGGATGGATTGTTGGGAGGTGTTGGTCAATGAGTGGTGCTCGAAAGAATGGCTAGCCCTCCACAACAAGGCCAAGGACAAACATGCCCAAATGGAAGGTGTGCCACATCATCAAGGCAGCTCCAACTTATATCAGTATGGGCGGAACTGGGTATGTGGTTTGCTTCATGATTCATGCAATTCATTCATCATGCTAGCTTCAACCCTTTAATTACTAATTTACTTTGTTTCTCTCTTTCAGACACGCTACAATAAGGCGGATAAGGTGCCAGAGGTGTACGACCTGTATGCCATGGCCCACACTGGCTCTTACAAAAAAGTCAAGGCATTCTCTGCGTCTGACCTCGATGATCCAAAAAACTTCACCAACATCTCCTCCCACGACAAGCTCGTGAGATATAGAGATGAGGGGAAGGCGTGGAAAGGGGAGGACTTTAACCTGAGCCAAGGTCCCATTGATACAGAGCTGCTGATGATATCTGGTGGTGGGAGGTCCCATGGCTCCATAGCCATGGGAGATGGACTTATCCGTTGTCCTAGCACTCTCCCGGAGATCAAGGCGCGTCAGTCGAGCTCCGCTCCTGAGATAAGGCCTCGTGAACGGCCAGTCCAACTCGCCTTCAAGGTTAGTTATACGTACTGAGCTATCTTTCTCCATTACATTGTGTGCGCTTCCATCAATGATTACAAATGGTAACAGAGTGAGAGAGATAGAACGGAGAAACTTCTGGCGGAGGCGGCGGAGAGGCAGCGGGAGTTGGAGTAGAGGACGACAAAGACATTGGAGGAGGAGAGGGCACGGAATGACATGCAGGCAAGGGCCATCTACGAGCTCCTTGTGGTAAGTTTTTTCTACGCATTTGCCAAAACATTCATGTAGTGTTTGTCTCATTACTAACTAGTATGACTGAGTCGTCAAAACCAAATGTGCAGTCTGTGTGCGAGAAGTCCGGTCAGACCGCTCTACCGATGCCAGTGATTGCTCCTAGGACCACGGTGAGTTTAATTTGAATGGACATTACTTGCTAGTCTTAACATTTGAGTGTCATCATGCTAACGAGACATTGGAAATGATCTTTGGTGCAGCATAACTCCAGACAATCATCACACGATCCTTCTCCAGCTACCGGCACGAGCCACCCCGCTACTACACCTCCATGATCACGGTAAGTGTCTCTAGTGTTTTGCTTAACAAATGCATAAAGACCTAGACTTAGCTTTATTTCCTCCAATATGCTTACCATAATGACGTAGAGTTAGCTTCTTTTCCTCCAAAATGACTTAATAAGCTTAGTGACCTCCAAAACCACCCATTTTACCTAAGTTAGCTCTAAAACGATTTGTACTTCGCTTACTTATGTCAAAAATTGCATAATTAGCTTAGTTAGCTCATAAACGATCCATTTTATCTAAGTTAGCTCTAAAATGACCCATTTTACCTTAGTTAGCTTATAAATGATCTAGTTTATCCAGGTTAGCTCTAAAATGACCCATTTTACCTAGATTAGCTCCTAAATGATCCATTTTACCTACGTTGGCTTTAAAATGACCCATTTCACCTAGGTTAGCTCCAAAATGACCCATCTTACCTAGGTTAGCTCCAAATTGACTCATTACACCTAGGTTAGCTCTAAAATGATGCTTTTTACTAAGTTAGCTCATAAACGATCCATTTCAACTAAATTAGCTCTTAAATGATCCATTTCACCTAAGTTAGCTAAAAACGATCCATTTCACCTTAGTTAGCTCAAAAACGATCCATTTCACCTTACTTAGCTCATAAATGACCCATTTCAACTAAGTTAGCTCATAAATGATCCATTTCACCTAAGTTAGCGAAAAAACGATCCATTTCACCTTAGTTAGCTCAAAAACGATCCATTTCACCTTAGTTAGCTAAAAAACGATCCATTTCACCTTACTTACCTCATAAACAACTCATTTCAACTAAGTTAGCTCATAAATGATCCATTTCACCTAAGTTAGCTCAAAAATGATCCATTTCAACTTAGTTAGCTCAAAAACGACCCATTTCACCTTAGTTAGCTCATAAACGACCCATTTCGACTAAGTTAGCTCATAAATGATCCATTTCACCTTAGTTAGCTCATAAACGACGCATTTTAACTTAGTTAGCTCATATATGATCCATTTCATCTAAGTTAGCTCATAAATGACATATATTTCTTGTTCTAGTATTCTTCTTGTTCTAGTCTTCTTCTCGTTCTAGTCTTCTTCTAGTCACCTATTTCTAACTTTCTTATTTGCCATTTTGCAGATTTCATTCACTTCATGGAAGCTAGCTTGCTATGATGGAGTGCTTGTTTTTCTTTGATGAAACTTTGCATTGTATCTAGCTTGCTATGATGGAACTTGCCATCTTGATGAAACTTTGCATTGTAATATGTATATGGATGGAACAATGTGTATGGATGGAACTTGATGGAACTTGCTTATGTATGAATGGATGAAACTTAATTATGTGCTGGATATGTGATATGTTTGCTGTTAAATAGCCCTGTGAAATATATCTATATATGTCATATATATTTGCTGTGAAAATTGTTGTATTCAAAACAAAAAAACAGAAAGAAAAAAGAGCCAATATACAGGCTCTTTGCCGTCTGCCACCGACGGCAATGGGATCTTTGTCGTCAGCCGCGGACGGCAAAGAAGCCACGTGGTAGCCAACTGTGCTTCCTGGGAGCTGACCCATTTGGTCAGTTTGCCTACAGTGGCAGACGGCAAAGAGTAAATAATTTTGCCGTCAGCGGCGGACGACAAAGGCCTGCCGTTAGCCACCTAACGGACTAACGGTGGAATTTTTGTCGTCTGCTTTCTTTGTCGTCTGCTGCTGATGGCAAAGGTCCCTTTGCCGTCAACCACGTAAAGCGGACGGCAAAGTAGCTGTTTGCCAGACCTTACGTTGCCGGAGCCTTTTGCCGTCCGCGGCGGACGGCAAAGACCTTTGTCGTCCGCCATTCATGCCTTTGCCGTCCGCCGTGGCAGACGGCAAAGTAGCTGATTCCTGTAGTGTTAGTAATAAGTTACATTTTTTTTATTTGTGGGTTTGTGTGTGTGTGTATTTGGGGTTGTATTGCTCGCCTTGCGGTTTAAAGAAATTTAGACGGGCGCATGATCTTGTTGGGCGTTGTATTGCTGGGGCTCCTGAAGATTGATAAAGTTGGGGCTGCTAGATTGCACACCTATTCTTGTCATTGCCTCCTTATATATTTTGCTGGTGCATAATACAATGAGATCACAATTGCGCTATGTAAAGAATAATGTTTGGTGGGTAAATACAGTTATGTCATAGATTCGATCCCTATTCTTCGAAAGAAAAACATTCCAAAAAAATGGTCAACTTGTCTCGAACCGAGGACCACAAGGTAGAAGTGCAGATTGTTGCCAGTGCCACACCGTTTTCACATGAAAGTTTAAAGAGAAAAACACCAGCAAAGTATTTCACTTCAAAACAATGATGTAACTCGACAAATAACGTAAATTAATCCGACGATACGAAAGATAGATAAAAATTCCAACCTCTTGGAGAACAAAATTGTAAAGTAAATGTCATTAAGGATACCCTTTGTCCCGACATGAGTGAAAACATACAGAAGACAAAAACTTACGGCCTACTATCTTAGCCGTTTGAGCCCACAAGTATCGCTCTTAGTCGTCTAGGTGGTCGACAAGTACCGATCTTACTAGTTTGGGCTAACTAGTACCGATCATAGTCGTCCGGGTCCACAGATACCGATCATAGTCATTCGGTCGCACAAGTACCGCTCTTAGTCATTCGGGCCCACAAATACCATCTTAGTCGTCCAGACCCAGAAGTACTGATCTTATTAGTTCATTCTTAGTACTATTGATCTTAGTCATTCAGCCCCACAAGTATCGATCTTAGTTGTCCAGGCCCACAAGTATCGATATTACAAGTAGTGGTAGTATTGTGTCAAGACTCAAGACACACTAAAGTGCTAGTCGAGGGACCAGACGACCCACTCTGCTAGTTGTGTCGAGACTACTTGTTAAGGTAGTTGTGGGTCCGGATGACCGGCAATGCTAGTTGTCGGTCCAGACAACCCATACTAGTAGTTCTGGGTTCGACGACCCTTAGTGCTAGTTGTGGGATCAGACGACCAATAGTGCTAGTTGTGGGACCGGACGGCCCATAGTGGTGTTTGTGGACCCGGACGACCCATACTTGAAGTTCTAAGTTCCGACGACCCTTAGTGGTGATTGTATACTCGGACGACCCATACTTGAAGTTCTGGGTTCAAACGACCCATATCTGGTAGTGAGATTGAACTACCCATAGTGCTAGTTGTGTGCCCACAAGTACCACTATGGGTCAAGCCACCAATACCACCTGGTGCCCCTTTACGTCGTCCGGACCACCAATGCCACAACTAGTCACTCTGGATCATCCGGGCTAACAAATACCACTACGAATCACTCTGGGTCGTAGGGCCCACACATACCACTACGAATCACTGGGAGTCGTCCGAGGTCAAAAGTACCATCCTTACTTCTCCGGGCACACAAGTACCGTTCTGAGTCGTCCAGTCTCGCAAGTACAACTATGAGGCGTTAGGGCACACAAGTATGGATCTTACTTGTTCAAGCTCGGAAGTACGGATCTTACTCGTTCGAGCTTACAAGTACCCATCTTAGTCGTTCAGGCCCATCTTAGGGTGCAGCAAGGGGTAGCATATCCCCCCTTGTCTATCTTAGGGGTGGGGGTGGTGCAGGTTCGCCGGAGAATTTCAAGGGGTTAGTAGATTTAGAGGGATGGCCGGGGGGTGGCTGCTGCACGGTGGTGGGGAGAGGTTGAGGGGAGGGCGGGGCGGCGAAAAGAACACCCCGCAATTGGGCACTTGTCTTCAGGCATTCAACCTTCACTAGTTCAGGCTCAGGGGATGTACCTCAGAGCATGCCTTGCTCACAGCTCACTTCAAGTATGAAAATCTATTCTCATGTATGTTGATAGCATTAGTCTGAACAAGCACCGCTTCATTTCGAGCATCAACGGCAGAGATTTGATCCATGTAAACATGCCATAATGCAATTTCTTTCACTCGATAAACATCATTGGTTCCTAAATTTCTGTCTGGACTCTGAAATTTATTGTACATGACATATGTTCGGAAGAACTGAAAGTAAACTGCATGAAATGGATTCACCATAATCTGACAGCGTCCATGACATACAATACGAACTGTGAAACTCCCTTCTGTGACATTATAACGTACATTATTTACGCCCGCAAGTTGCCACTGGATCAAAAGTGTCTCCAAGTATTTGAAACAAGAACTTCAGCCTATATGCAAACTAGGAACCGATGGATAGTTATGAGCAAAAATATGGAGCAAAGATTGAAGAATTGATGGAAGAAGTAGCTGCTGGTTCCTGATTGCCTGTAATTTACTCATCCTTGAAAAACAGAGCATGGTCAGTAAAGCAATTTGAAAAAAAGAAGAAGAGAGTTTTGTTTCAAGGAGATTAACAATATGCACTCGCCTTTTTTTGCTGCTAGCACATTTGGAAGATTGCAACAACGTGGCCTTCAAAGTTGCTGACAATGTTGCCCCCCCTACGTTGTGACTATGCTGAGATAATGCCAAGCTTTGAAATGCTCCTTTTTTGCCAACCTATTTTAATGTAAAGACAAATCAAATAAGCCTTGTAAATTCAAGCGAATGGAGTACATTTATTAGGATACATCAGTTATCCTTGAGGAAAGATGCCTACAAAAGTATGGATACTTACAAAAAGACATTCATCAAAATTGGTATCTGGCACTATAAGTGAAAGACATTTAATACTTCGGTGGAACTCGACATGTATCTATGATACAAAAAAAAATTTGGGAGGTTCTGGCTATTGGGTTATGACATAAAAAAAAGAGTTCACTTTCACTAGTTTTTTGACCCGAACCTGTAGGAATTTCTTCCCTAGAGCATTTTTGCAGATTTTTTAGAAGTATATAGTTATGTACAAGAAAAGAAAAAGCTAGGCCTACAAAGTACAAACTACAAATACAATAAGAAAGTACAAAAATCAACTGAGGCCTGATAGTGCTTGCTATCTGAAAGATTCAGCCCAATCTGAGAGTGTAGCATATAATTTTATTTTGGCTCTGTGGACCAACCATTGAAGCCCATCTTTGAATCTGCTTCTGCAAGCATATAGACTGGGAGTGATATCTCTGAAAATGAACTCACTGCGAGTGTTCCATATGGCCCAAGAAATCAAAATGATTCTGTTCATGGCAAATGAAATATGAAGCATGGTGTGCAAGTTACTAATCTGATCTTGAATCCCTTCTGACAGATGAGATGAATTGGGGCAAACATATTTCCAGCAAATTTGTGCAAAATCGTAGTGAAAAAATAGACGATCTCTGGTTTCTAGGACATATTGATCACACATGACACATCTGTGTCCTCAATGAAGAAATTCTTCCTTCGAAGGAGCTCTGTGGTATTCAGCATGTTGTTAATCAACAACCGGAAAAAGATTTTATGTTCAGTTGAGTGCAGGCTTTCCAAAGCCAGGCAATGGCAGGAATGGTTGTAGTCTCCCGAATGAGAATTTTATAGGCCTTGATAACTGTGAAAGTCATGGCAGCAGAGGGGTATAGCCAACTGTCAGTTTGATCAAGTACGAATCATGTTCTACTAGTACTTGGTTTTACAAATAATACCAAACACAAGATTCAGTGTTTCAGGGGAACAATACGAACCATGTTTTCCAAATAGTACATTAGGTGTGGTCACTACTCAACTACTAACTGAATCTTTATTTCAAGGTGGTGAAAGGAGCAGTTGGTCGACGCTGAACGTGCAGGCAGGCAGGGAGGGAAGAGATGAGAGCAGGGGCGAGATACCTTGCTCCGTTTGGTCGACCACTACGCCAAACTCAGCCGGGGGTTCGACTCCAGGAACTCGCGCCGGCGTCGGCAGGGCCGTGGGGGAGCGACCCCAAGCCATGGTCCTCGCACCGGCGTCTTCGGCCAGCTCCTGACCCATGTCCTCGCGCCCGTGGCTCCCTCTCGCGAAAACTACGACCAAGCACAACCGGGGATTGCCTCCAGGACCTCGCCCCGCCCCGTCGCCCAGGTCCTCGCGCCGGCGCTGCAGGAGGTAGCCGGGGAGTTTCTTGACGGTGGTATTCCAGGGCTGCCGCGGGGGAAGGTTCCGGTGAGATGAGACGAGTGGATCGGGAGATGACATTGCCATGGGGAAATTTCCAAAGAAAATGACCGATCTACCCTCAGAATAACTAACTGGCCCCACCAAAATTTGTAATGGTCCCGCCGTTATACGTAATTTCTCGTAATTTTAGTTTTGTAACTCCTTGTAACTTTTATTTTTCTACCATCAGATTTGGATGGATGGACGGCTCATAAAATCACCAATCACCGTAACAGTTGTCACATTAGAGTTGATTCGACGGTCAGGATTGCTTCATCTGAAGATCTGACGGTTAGGATACGCTTGGACAAGCAATCTGAAGGCTCACAGGCCACATGCCCTTAGAAGGCTCCATACAAAACTCCAATGTAACAATGGGATACTTGCCCTCAAGGCTCAATAATACATCCAACACATTACACCAATCATCCTCTATTCCCTTCTAACAATCTGCATTGTAGATGAGCTCGGTTGACTCCTCATTCATGGACGATTCATCGTTGGACGAGGTATTTGATTTGCATGAAGAAGAGGACATTGCTGTTGTGCGAGGACCATCTAGATTCTGGGATCAAAAGATCCTTTAGTACATCATGACTGCTTGCGTGATTATGCATAATATGATCATTAAGAACGAACGTGGAAAAAATTAAGATTACAACTTCTATCAATTGATGGGCATTCCGTTTAACCCCATGCGAAAAGAACAGTGAATCAGACGTTTCATGAAGGTGTACAACGATATTAGAGACACCGATGTGCATGATCAACTCCAAAAAGATTTGATGGAAGAGTATTGAAAATGGCATGGCGAAAGAACCGCATAGATTCATTTTTTTTATGAAAAACTATGTTGTATTTGATCGCGTGGATTTGAAGAACTATGTAATAATTTGATATTGTGGACATGTATAATGTTTTTATGTTCTTTTAGATGTTTTTTTTTGCAATATGTGCAGCTAAACAGTGGCTGCACATCAGCCGCACGGCTGCCGGCCGGTTTTACATCTTCGTTTTGGACCATCTGTTGGAGTTGCTTTTTTTTTACATCTCCGTTTTGAACCATCTGTTGGAGTTGAGCCTTTTTCAAATCTGTAAAAGGCACTTTTGTGCTTCAAATTTGGACCATCACCGGTTTGAAGCATCAAAATATACATAATCTATTGAATATGCTCTTAAACCATTATCACTGGCCCCGTCAGCACAACACAGCAATGCACTGTCCATGATTTGTGTGGCCCTGTCACTTGTTTCTATGTTAGGTTGTTCGGGTGACATCAAGTTTAAACAACACAATTCTAGTGCCGTGTTGCGTTGAACCATCGTTGAATTCGTGTGAGATTATAACTTACATGCATTGTACAGAAAAAGGAGGCACCGGCAGGTTTAGGGCATCTTTACCCGATCCCCTATAAATTATCGGAGTAAAACCCTTAATGAAGTATATATACTCCACGATTTTTTTGCCGTTTCTAACTGATACTCTAAACATAACGAAGTAAACTTTAATTTGATCAAATTTAAAGCAATTTGAACTGAAAGTAGCATGCATTCAAACATAAATATAGATATTTTTGCACAACCAAACATAATTTAAACTAAACTCCCCCTGCTCCAGCGGGGCGTGGTGGCCATAGTCGAGCTCACCACCCCGGCTCCGGCGGGACGAGGTGGACCGGAGCCGTGCCGAAGGGAAAGTTGAGCCGGGCCACCGCGCCGTCGTAGCGGACCTGCCAGCGGCCGTACTCCATGGCCGCTAGCTCGGCCATATGAAAGTTCCCGAGCCACCGCCGGGTGTGGGTCTTCCGATCGGTGATTTCGGTCACCCATGTCCCCCACCGCCGCTGCCGGACCCCGAGGTAGGTCCTCGCGCGGCCGGGCGGAGGGAGGATGGGGAAGTCCTCGAACCGGCGTAGGGGCGCGGCGACGGGTGGATCGGGCGAACGGCGAGAATAGCCGGTTTTGCTCGGTCGCGAAGAGAAGGAGTAAATATACACCGGCGGATAGGAAAGGAGTAAAAATTATACTCCAGTAAGCTGTTTTGGGGAGCGGTTATGTCAAACTTAATGGAGTAAAAAGCCAAATATAGTCCACTAAGTTGATACAGCGGATAGGTTAGAAATGCCTTACATGCTGGTGAGGCAGCCAAACTGCAGTCCGCAATGTCCGGTATGGATCGGTGTTACGTACGCGCCTATGCATTTCCACACTCGTGTATGTATGTTTGGTCTGAGGTGCAACTTCTCTAGTGGAACGGGAGATATATAGCAGCATGGAAATGGAGAGCAAAGCATGCATGTGCTTTTCAGTCTATAATTAAATTGCCCGTTCCCTTTGATCTTTCTGCATCGTTGGTCCCCTGTCGTGCCAAACCAGCTTGCCAACCGCGTTAACTATATCTATATCTATACCTATTATTAAAGTAAGGTGATATTCTTAGTTTCGTCCCGCGATTAGTTTTTTTTCTACTGTAAGTTTTGGTCACGTACGAGGTAGCGAGGTGGTACTAACGTCATGTACGAGGCGGCGAGGAGGTGGTTCGTAACTTCGTATCGCTGTTTTAAGATCGATCGCTCCATCGGTACGTACTGGGCCAGGAGCCAAGCAAGCAAGTGGGCCTTCTAATAATTTTTCTCTTGTGGGCTACGAGTATATGGGTGGTCTTTCAGAATATATATATAAAAAAATACTACTGCTTGCATGGTTGTTCGATCTCACGGCCATCTAACTATGCGATATGTTTCTGAAAAGACTAACTAACTATACCAAGCAAAAGAACAATGTAGCCAAAGCTAGCTGACGATTATGCTTGTCTAAAAATAAGCTGATGACTATGCGAGAAATAGGTTTGTTTCCTAATAAAATAGTCCCACCTCACTTTTTAACACAAAATCTGACCAATTTATATACTTGCGTGAGGTGCTTGTACAAACAACCAGCCACTTGGAGAAGCAACAAACAAACAGTAATCCGCAAGAATTAACTTGGATTGGGGGCTGCATGAGATAAATAGAGGAGGACACAAAAAGCCTAGGGTTTCCGCTGCCTCCTGCTGTGTAGCCGCCATGCCGCCTCGTCTCCTATGGATCACGGTCCTTGCCGGCAGGAGGGCTTTGTTTTTAGGTATTTTTTCGTTTTGGTAGGGTTCATGTCCTACTTAGAAAGACGAGGCGGTGGCGGCTCCCTGAAGATCCCCGCCATGATGATGCTTCTAGCATCATCGAAGGACGTGTGTAGTTCTTCGATAGATGTCGTGGGATTTGGTCGGTGTTTGTCTTCCGTGGATCAGCTTGGATCCGCTCTTTCTTTGTCTATGTCGGTGTGCCTATAAGTTGAATTCTTCCAATCTACGCTTTTCTTTATCAGCGGCAGTTGTTGTTTCAGTGCTTGTAGTCGACGCTAGATGGTCTACGGACCTGGATATATATTTAAATGGGATTGTGGGTTGTGTCTGAGAAACAATATTTCATGGGATTGTAACAGAGAGTAATATTTAAAGATGCCCTCGTGCCACTTTGGTGAACTTTTCGATGGAAACATATTAATTTACTTTACCGTTGCAACGCACGGGCATTTGTGCTAGTTCCTATACCTATACGTCGTGGTGCCAAAACTCTTTTTCTTTCTTTCGTGTCCCCCTGTAGCTCAATGTGGTTCGGTTATTTGCTCTTTTTTCGATGCGGTTCAGTCGTTCGGATGTAACCCACCTTGCCCTTTTGTATGCTTTTCTCCTCCTATTAATGAATGAATGAAAACGGCTATGCTTTCTTTCCTCAAATAGAGAAAGGGAAAAGCTTACCTCCAGCCGACCAATCAGCGCGCACGTCCGCTGGCTTCGTAGACGAACGAGAGTGACCCCGCATCCGCGGCACCCACGTCCGTTTCTGCAACTCTGCTATTGTTTCAGACAACCATTTTTGCAACTGGCCAACAAAAGGAGGTTACTTCCCGCAGCTTGGCCTACCCACAGCTGCGTTGACTCGTGTGACTGGGAGGGCGACGACCGCTGGATTTGGGAGGGTGGCGGGGGCGGCGGCTTAGAGCGTTGGGCGACCAGGACATGTCCACCGCGGTGCCGACGACAACGGGTTTGGGATTAGTGGTGGCCGGCGGCGACTCAAGCAGGTACGGATCGGATATCCTCCTCCCTCGCCCCAATTTCTAGCCGATTTTGGTAGGTGCTGATGGTGTTCTCCCTTGCAATTTTTTCCTCTACTCTTCCTGCATAATAGTTTGTGCTATCCCCGGCGGCTATGCGGCACTCGTAGTGGGCTCCCTTTATGGTGATGGTTCGGCGGTGATGTACGAGAATGGTTGCCGGTGTAGGAGGGGATGTCGCCGATGTAGTATGGATAGGGGGTCTCGGTGTTAGTAGAGCGGTTGCTGGCCTGGATATTCGTACATGCGTTGGAGAGTTCTGAAATTTTTTATACATGCATTACCGAGCACATTTGAGTAGAGTTTTGATGTGCTGCACTAGATTTGATGTGCTGCAGGAATTTTTAAGTGGATGTTTCCATACATTTTGGTTTGATTTTAGACGTGCTGCTGAATTTTTTGCACTGTATTTGATGTGTTTTAGGAACTTAATGCTGTAGGATTTTTTTTCCAGGCTATTATCCTGGAAAAGAAGAGGGGAACTTAGTGACCACAAGAAAATCCACTTTACAAGAGACATGGTTAAGAAGATATGTAAACCATGAACTAATTTAAGATGTACTACTGCATCAACTAGTTCAACTCCACAAACTAGATAGGTACTCATCAACTTTACTAGTTCAAAAGTTAGTAGGTAAAGAGAACTAAACTAGTTCAACTTGACAATTCAACAACCAAACTACATCATCCATAGCTAGCATGCCAGGTGGTCAATCACATTTCTTGTTCAAGGGTTAACTTCAACTGTCGAATCTTGTTTCTATTGTTCTCTTCCTCTTTTTGGAAATGATCTTTCTCCACCTTTAGCTCATTCCTCTCCGAGGAGCTTTCTCTCATTCTTCAGCTTAGCCCTCTCCTTGATCAGCTGATCCTTCTGGTCCCTCAGCCTAAGAGTCTTACTGAAGAGGTCAGTCCTCTTGTCGAGTAGCTCATCCCTCTCCGCGCCTTCAGCGAGGCATTCACCTCCTTTAGGGACTTGATGGCATTTTTATGAGACTCTATGAGCTGGCGGTTGAGCATGTCCACATCATATACCTCCTCCTGGTTGTTGTAGGAAGTCATCTTACATCAACTACAAAATAATAACAAGTCGGCCATGACAACTACAACTAGGACCAACTGAACTATGACAACATATATATGACAATTGAACTATGAAGTTTATTAGTACCTATTCATGTCATTATACAATGGCATTTAACAACTGAACTATATATGACATACGACAATCGAAGAATATGACAATAATATATGACATATGACAACACATAGAAGCAATATGACACCAATATCTGAATAGTAAGTAACAATACGTATAAGATGGGCATAAATAATTGGGATTTTTATTTCTGTGCCACTGGTTCCTTAGCTCTACTCATTCATCCGCACGCTCTTAAATTGTGCTCATTTTTTCCCACTCCCTTGTCCGAAACTTGTGAATGGTCACAACGGAGGATGCCGTTGGGTCAAACCATTGACCGTTAACTCTGATTCAGATGCTACTAAAGGTCAGCACCACCGGACTTAAAAGATATGGTCATCGATGCACCCTCTCGGGTTCAGATTCAGATGCCAAAAATGATTATTAACTTTTAACAAATTAAGCAAGGTTATCAATGCTTGCTTTGTAATTGTAAGGAACATGGACAGTCATGATGTATCTTCTCTGTTTATTAACAAAGAAAATTCATAGTGACAGTCTCAACCTTCCGAAAGGATATGTTGATGACCAAAGCTAACCGCTTTGGGAGGACTCGGCTATTTAAGCCGGCCGCGTGGCTCCTCGCCGCTCTGCGAGGTGGGACTAAACCCCCAACCAAGCCGGCCCAACACTGAAAATCTTAAGTTTTTACTTATACTTTCTAATTTATGGTTCATGCAGGAGCATATAAGCTTGCGAGTAGATACTCCGCGTCCCACAAAGTCTCTTTCTCATCTTGAGCTCAAATGCTCCTGGTGTGAATAAAATATCAAACAGTTGTACTATTTCCACCATTTCTGTTATCTGTCTTCCGTCGTCCATTGGTCCCTGTCGTGCCAAATCTGTAGCGCTCTTGCTGTGTGTACCCTGCCTGCCAACCGTGCTGAATATACCTGACGCCCAGCGTCCACAGTTGCTTCTTCCGGGAGTCAGGCTGGTTGTGGTTGGACTCGTTTGACAGTACGTGTTGCCTACCAATCTCTGGCGAAATATCCAAAAGGAATCTGTGATGTCCAAGGTGGCAAGTAGCTAGTGACCCATGAACCATGATGATGCAATATATATACTGGATTGCCTCTGCCTGGACACACACCCACAAGTAATTGGCTCTCTTACGATCAGAGAGTGCTACACATCTACGAGCAATAGCAATGGCAACCATCAGCGCCACGGCCGTCTTCGTCGCCGCCGGACCGCCGCGGTCTCTAGGTAAGTAAAAAGCTTGTCATCCCCGCAAAAATGCCGACCATGTGCAACATGTTAAGTTGCTAACTGACAATGAGATGCCGCATGCAGGGCTGCCTCGGCTGAGTGTGGCCAAGGCCGCGAGGCTAAGGTGCAGCTGCTCCAAGGACCTCAAGAATAAGGCTTCTTCGGCTCTGGCTCTGGCGGTGGCCAAGGGCGCGCCGCTGCTCGCCGAGGCGAGCGCCATGGCGGTGGCGGCCGCCCCGGTGCTGGCCCCGGCGCTGGTTCTGGCGCTGGTGGACGAGCGGGTGTCGACCGACGGCACCGGGCTGAGCCACGACCTGCTGGGGTGGATCCTGATGGTTGCCTTCGGCCTCGCCTTGTCCTACACCGTCTACTCCTCCATCCTCGAAGAGGACAACGACGACGACCAGTCCAGCGCCGGCGGCATCACGATCTGAACACCAGACCGCCATGCTACTGATCGCGTTCCACTAGCCGGTGCCACCTTAAGACTTGCCCTCTTCAAATGGTCAGATCAAGAATCAACGGATGGATCAATACGAACAATACATGGTTACAGTACGCATGCTACAGCGTGAGTCTACAGGAACCCAAGAACAACACGTCTCTAGTGTGTGTCTGCAGTACTTTCTGATACGGTAGCTGATCTGGGCTGTTTGTCCTTGATCCAACGGCATGTTACCATGGTGGCATGTTACCACGGTGACATTTCATGGGCATGTCACTGGATCTCTGCCCGATCGCCACGCTATGAAACAAGCTGGGCTGTATTAATCTATCGTCTACTTGTCACAGGCCCGGGGTTGTACTAATAATCAGTTTATGTTTGTGTTTTTTAAATCATTATCACTGGCCCCGTCAGCACAGCACAGTAATGCAGTGTCCATGATTGGTATGGCCGTGTCGTTTGTTTCTAAGTTAGGTTGTTTGTGTGACATCAAGTTTAAACAGCACAATTCTAGTGAGGTTATAACATCTGAAGCTCCGGACATGCATTGTACAGAAAAAGGAGGCACCGGCCGCAGCCGGCCTACATACTATACTGGCGAGCCAGCCAAACTGCAGTCCACAATGTTAGAGCATCACCAACAGGCGTCCAACAAAGCCGCGCGCTAAATTTTTTTTACAGCGTCAAAATAGTGTTTTAGCGCGCCGCATGATCGAACATCTCCAGCAGACGCCAAAAATATACTGTCCAGCTAGCAACGGTGACATCTCCAGCAGACGCCCAAAATTAACCACACGCGCTCGTACCCAGCTCGCCGCCCGTGGCATGCTCGCCGCCATGGTCATGGCCACGGGCCGCCGCCCGTGGCATGCTCGCCGCCATGGTCGTGGCCGCGCCCGTGCCCGCGCTGGCCCCGCCGTGGCCGCGCTTGCCCCGACGTGGCTGCGCCCGAGCTCGCCCCGCCGTGGCCGCGCTCGAGCTCGCCCAGTCGTGGCCTGCTCCGCCTGCGCTCGCCCCGCCGTGGCCTGCTCCGCCCCGCCGTGCCGCCGCCCGTGCTCCTCCCCTGCCCGCCGCCGCCCGTGGCCGTGGCCGCGCCGCCCTGCCGTGGCCGCCCTCCTCCCCGGTCACGCCGCCGTCATGGCCGTGGCCGCACCCGCGCCCTGCCGCCCGTGGTCGGCTGGCGCGCGCACACGAGGAGGCTACCGGCAGGCGCACGCGAGGAGTTCAGCGCACGGGAGAAGTTCAGCGCGCGGGAGCTCACGCCCCAAATATCCAGCTTCTGGTCCAGTTTCTTCAGGCGCGCTCAACACTTTTTACAACGTGCTTTATTATGCCGCGTTCGTTAAAGTGCTACTTTTAACTCCGCGCGCGCTAAACTTGTGATTTTTTGGACGTGACGTTAATATTGGGCGTTTGTTGGAGATGCGCTTAGCACGGAAGGCCGGTATGGATCGGTGTTACGTGCGCGCCTATGCGTTTCCACACTCGTGTATGTCTGTTTGGCCTGAGGTGCAACTTGTCCAGTGGAACGGGAGATATATAGCAGCAGTCTGTGTCCCAACGTGTGCATGGAAATGGAGAGCAAAGCATGCATGTGCTTTTCAGTCTATAATTAAAATGCCCGTTCCCTTTGATCTTTCTGCATCCGTTGGTCCCCTGTCATGCCAAACCTGCGTGCTAACCGCGTTAACTATTCCTATATGTCGAATGTCGTGGTGCCAAAACTCTTTTCTTTCTTTTGTGTCACCCTGTAGCTCAATGTGGTTGTCTTATATGTATTTTTTCCGATGTGGTTCAATCGTTCAGATTTACTCACTTTACCCTTTTGTACGCTTTTCTCTTATTAATAATGAATGAAAACGGCGCTGCTTTCTTTCGTCAAAAAGAGAAAAGGAAAAGTGCCAAACTCTGGCGACTTTTCCAACGGGGACCTATGATGTAAAAGGTGGCAAGTTTTTTTTTTTGAGCACATCAAAAGGGGCAAGTAGCTAGGATACATTTGATCGCCTGCATTAGCCTCAGGCAGACCCGTTGGATGCAATTTTGGCCCTTTTGGTTACCTGAGGTACACCAGACTCTTGATCTGCACGAACCTTAAAGCATCTCTAAGCCTGACTCTGAAGAAATGATCAAATCGACCAATTTTCCAGTGTCAGACCCGAGCGATGCAACTCGAGACGCGTGAGTAGAGGTGGCTGCACGTGCGGGAACACGTGCGAGATTGTTCCCCAAGGCGGCACCGTAAATCCCGTCACCGCTAACTTTCCCCGCTCTCCTCTCTCACAATTGCGATGGCAAGCACAAGATTTGAACAGCGAGCAACAGAGCCAAGATCTACACGGCGAGCACCGGCTTCATCATCGCTTAGGCGAGCATTTGTTAATGGCGGTAAGCCCTCTGTCCCCGATGACATCGCTATGCAATATTACCATGGTTGCATTCAATTTACACATCGATTATATCATTCACGAACTTGATTTAGGCATCAAATCAACTTCTAGGCTTTGACTTGGGACCAAACATAGCATATCCACTACGGGTTTGAGCGGTTTGAATGAGATCGCGTAGGATTTTCACTAACCGAGCTAACCGAGGTGGGGGCGGAAGGTTTTTTGGTGGACCAGGGTAGTCAGGAATGAGCGTGGGAGCGGTTCGGATGCCCGCAAAATCCTAGTTTACCTCTGGTGTGCGGGAAAAAACACGTCCGGACTGGCCCGTGGTCGGGAGGGGGTCCTGCGTTTGAGATGCTCTTATTAACAAGGATGTTTGCTTCGCAGCTAAAACGCCAAGGGATGGTGGCGCAGTTGGCTAGCTCCTTGGTCTCGTAGCTAAAATTGCGAGTGACCCAGAACTCGAGAGTTCGAAACTCTATCATCCCACCCATAAAATGGCCATCGTATTGATGAAAAGCTCAGCGACAACTTGGGTCGTCGCATCTGCACCTGAATCATCAGGTGTGAATCGAGCAAATCTGAACCTGGCCTATCGTTTTTTTTTTACCCTCTACATCCGGGGTTCAGCCGCCGCCGGCGTAGCAGCCATGCCTCCGCCGTCACTGTTGCGCCCTCCTCTCTCCCTACTCCTCCGCCGCTGCCAAACTCCATCTCCTCTCCGACGGATCCCCAGATTTAGCCCTCTGCCTAAGCGGCGGCACCTCGTCGCCGCAGGTTCGTATTATCTATCTTACCCTTCAATAACGCGTGCCCGCCGCGCGATGTCGTGACCGGGATTGGTTGCAGGGGTGGAGGAGGCGGTGGTGGGCTTCGTCGCCGGCAAGCGCAAGGCCACCGAGGTAGCCCACGCGTAGGTACTCTGCTTCCTTCTCGTCCCTGCGTCCTCGTCCTGTACTGCCTAACTTAACCCTGCTTCCTTTCCGTTGCTGAAATTGAAAGCGTTACCTTTTCAACCTGAATCACCTTCTAGCAGGGCAGCAATCTCGAAATGCTGTGTTAGTGCTATGTATGTTCCAATTTACAGCCCTGCAAGTAAAATAATTAATGTGGATTCCTTTGCAGAATTCGTTCAAACAAGATGTGTTTGAAGCTATTTCTTGGGTGGTGCTAAGGTTACTAATTGTAACGTTCTTGTCTGACTAGACGGGTGTGGAGAAGTATCGTTCGGAAAGGAGATGCAGTGGTTGATGCCACCTGCGGGAATGGCAACGATACGCTCGCTCTGCTCAAGATGTTGGCCGACGAAACAGGGCGAGGGCGTGTCTATGGATTGGACATCCAAGACTCCGCGATAGATAGCACTTCTTTTTTTCTGAAAATGTCCGTCGACAGCCATGGGGTATGCAACTGCAGGAAACTGTAAAACTTGTTGCTGGTTTGAGTGAGGACTACCTTATGTGGTTTCTCTTGTTAGTTTCCTTTGAGAAGGATTATTTTCCTCCGCCGCTCCCAAACTCCATCTCCCCTCCGACGGATCCCCAGATTTAGCCCTCTGCCTAAGCGGCGGCACCACTCCGCCGTGCAGCTCGCCGACCCGCTCATCGCCGCAGGTTCGTATTATCTATCTTACCCTTCAATAACGCGTGCCCGCCGCGCGATGTCTTGACCGGGATTGGTTGCAGGGGTGGAGGAGGCGGTGGTGGGCTTCGTCGCCGGCAAGCGCAAGGCCACCGAGGTAGCCCACGCGTAGGATTATTATGTTGTAGCAAATACTCACATAAGATCACCGATATCACTGCTACATTCTCATGAAATTGGCAGTTAAAGTAACTATGATCTTGAACATGTACTTTTAGGCTTGTAGCATTCAATCTGGGCTACCTTCCAGGAGGAGATAAAAAAACAATCACAGTACCTGAGACAACTGAGCTGGCACTACAAGCTGCCAGCAGAATTGTTGGCTCAGGGGGACTCATAAGTGTCCTTGTCTACATTGGGCATCTGGGTGGAAGGTAAATATCAGTTGGCAACTGCTAATATTGTGTCAAAGTGATTGCTACCTGTTAACTTTTTCAGTGATTGCTGATTACCATTGTGTATCAATGATAGACTTTTTTTTTGAATCGATGGCTACCTTGTGAGCCGGCTTAGTAAACTGATGCGGCCACAGAGTAAAGTTGTTTAACAAATTCCGGACAGTAGTAGAGCTGATCAATGTCGCAGAAGACGCACACATTCCTTGCATCCCCAATCTTCTATAGGGCGTTAAGGAGTGCGGTATGCCCTACTGTTGCTGGCAGAGGTATAGGTGGTTGCACCTCCCAAATAGTATTGATATCCTGTTAATGCTGATCGATACCTAGGCGCTGCCAAATCCATGTGGCAAAAGGGCAGTGGAGGAATAGATGCGCAGTTGGCATCTCGGGCAGGAGCTTGAGAGTCATAAGGAATAGATTTAGCCTGGTGTCGAGGTGATTGCGGAATAGTAGCCAGCCAAACACCTTAACTTTGTTTGGCACCTTGCTTTCCCAGATTGAGGCGGTGTTTGGATCTATGGCCTCCTCGTGCATGAGGAGGTTGTAGGCATGCTTGGTGGAGAAGAGGGCGCCTTTTTTGAGGAAGTGTTCGTCGTTACCAAGCTGCAACTCGAGGGAGGCCATATGGATTAGGCAATTCCACAAAGCAGATAATACACCGTCAGGCATGACTGAGGATACCCGAATATTAGGCTTAGTGGAGTGTGAGAAAATATTTGGAAAAGCGGTAGTTGATGACACTAAGTATCTAGTCTGAAGAAGTGGATCGGCCATCTGTCATCATGACGAAGGAAATTTTTCATAGTGTAGGTATTTGGCGGTTAATAATATTTGATCATAGACTTGCTTGTAACTTGACATCAGAATCTTGTTGCTTATTATCAAACTTCAATCAACTATCATTTAAGACTGAATCCATTTATCTTCATCGCTTTCTTATCTATAGGGACGAACTCGATATTGTTGAATCATTTGCCTCAAGGTTGCCTGTTGATACATGGGTGAGCTGCAAGTTTGAAATGATTAACAGGCCAGTTGCTCCAGTACTAGTTCTCCTGCACAAGAAATGATCGCAGTCCCACTGAAGCTCTGCAAGTTTGGGATTCCCTATTCTGTATTTCGAGTCGATGAATGAAATGCCGCAGTGATGCTGAATTTCTCATGAGTTAGAGAAAGAAATACTGTAAAGGCTACAGTTAGCTGTAACCGGATTATTACGGTGTTCTGGTGATTGCTGACAAGCATGTTACTCCACCAATTATCGTTTTATTAAGGTGTTCCGCGTCTGTCTTTTCATGTGAAGTTCCGGCTTACTATGTTCACTGAAATGTTGCGCAACTATATGTCTGTATCTTGAATATTGATATGTCATAAACATGTGCTCCTTTTAAACAGTATCTGCTGTCCATTGGTGTGACTGGTAAAACAGATTGTTGGTTTGGATCGTTTCTGAATTGCCGAACCAAGGGCTGGCAAGATCAAGTTGGTAGAATGGCACTTCTCGTGTGTTCTTATTAGAGTACGTAATAGGCCCATTAGTCTTAGGGTTAATTAGAGATAAGGGTCATTTGCTTAGGGGTCAAGTAAGCCTTGCTTGGGAGTCAATTAAACCTCTATATATAAAGAGAGGAGATGTATCAATCTAATCAAGCAAGAATTAAGAAGGAAATCCCTTCCCTCTTGCTCGGTCGTGGGCAAAAAGGCCCCCGGCCGGCCCTCGCGCGCCCTCCTTCTAGCAGCACCATAACAATTTGGTATCAGGTAGCTCAGTTTCGATCATGTCTTCGCCGCCGCCCACCCCGTCGCTTCCGCCGTTGGCCGTCACCACCGCGCCGCTGCCCTACCCGTCCGCGCCGCTGGTCGCATCCTCCGGCGCCGCCACCGCCCAGATGCCGGCGCCCTCCACCGCACCACCGGGCGCCGCCTACACCCCGGAGATCACCGGGGTCCTCAACGACCTCCTCACAGCTGTCCAGGGGATCCGGATGTACCTAGCCAGCCCGTGCGGGCCGCCGCCGGCCCTGCCGTGGTACTCGCCGCATCCAGGGGCCTCCGCGTGTTCGCTGGGACGCTGCAGCCCCAGCTGCAGCTGCCGCCGTCGCCCGCCGCCGCCCCACAGTGGCCGCCGTGGCTGGCGCCGGCTCCCGCCGCGCGTCCAGCGCCCATCGCTGCCCCTGCGTCACTGTGGCTGCCGTGGCAGCCGCCGCACCAGGCGGCCTTCGCCGCACTCGCCGGGCCACTGCAGCAGCCGCTGCAGCTGCCATCCATCGCCACCACCGCCAAGCCCTGGTTGTAGTGGCTGCCGCCGCTCCTGGCAGCCTTCGCCGCGCCCAGCGCTCCGCCGCAGCAGCTGCAGCAGCCACCGCCGGTCAGCTCCGGTCCCGCATCGACCGCACCGGCGGGAGTCCCGCTTCACCAAGTCCAGTCCCCGCCGTCGTCGTCACCGTTTCTGTCTTAGATCGCTACCCGCCACGTCTCGGCGGCGGTGAGGCTGCAGGCCACTGCGCGCGGCCTCCTAGCGCGTCGGCGTGTGCGGAGATGCGTGGTCTGCAGCTGCCGCTCCTCCAAGTTGCCCTTCGCTGCGCAAAGGACCTCGATCTCATCCGCTGCATCGGGGATCTTGGGCATGCGGTTTCTCCCACGGGCGGTGGGCATGCTGTTTTCCCCGCGGGCAGCGACCTCAAAGTCCGCGACATCGGCAGTTGGTGGGGTGCACCCCTCCTTGTCATTCTCCATCGCAAGCCCTCCACTCTTCCCTGTGCAGTGCAAACCAACAGCCGTCCGACAGGAAGAAGGCATGGTGTCACTGACATCAGTGCACCGCGTAGCACCACTGCATTCCGCCATCGGCCTTCACGAGGGCGCCTCTGCTGGTCACTCTTGCGACCACTTCCAGGTGGTCATACACATGCACTCCTTTTGTTCAGGTGGTGTCCATGGGATCCAAGTGGTTGTACACGTGCACGTCCGACCTGCGGATGGTGTCCACTTTTTGTTAAGGGGTCCAAAATAAAGCGTCGCAGTCCATTTCAGGTTGAGAATAATAAAACAAGCCGAGATGTAAAAGACTTGTTTTTAGGTGTTAGGTTTGTGTTGCGTCGAGTCATGGTTATAAGTTGGCTAGGCTGCAGCTCGAGGACAAGCTGCATGTCCAGGTGGGGTGTAGTGTTAGAGTACGTAATAGGCCCATTAGTCTTAGGGTTAATTAGAGATAAGGGTTGTTTACTTAGGGGTCAAGTAAGCTGTCACATCCCTAGCTTCTGGTAATGCTCTGAGCTAGCTAGTCATGTGTTGCATCATGTTTAAATTTTGCCTAAAATTGAAATGGGGATGTTCAAACCCTAGCATTAAATCAACTCAACTAGGGTAGGTTAAAATCTTTTCAATAAACCCAAAAGGCCCCTAAGAAAAGTTCATGATTTCTGGTTAAGGTGGAAACCTCTGCCAAAAATGATGAACATATCCTTAGGTCATTTTTGGATTTTTGAATTAAATCATATTGTATTTGACTTTGGGCATTTAAATACTATAAATAATTTAAATGCTCAAATAAATGTTGGAAATTGATAAGGGTCACTGGAATAATTCAGAAAGCACCCATATTTATTTCCAGGATTTTATAAAATGATTTGATATTTAAAACAAATCAAAAACAAATTGCAGAAATAGAAAAAAAAATAAAACAGAACAAAAATAAAAGGGAGAAGGACATACCTGGCCTCACCCGTGCAGCCCACCAGCCGGCCCAGTTCCCCCCCAGCCGGCCCAGCCCACCTCCTCCTCCTTTGTCCTCTTCCTCCTCTGCCAGGAGGACGAGCAGAGGCGAGGCGTGGCGCTCGCCGACGCTGCCTCGGCCACCTCCTGCTTCCCCTGGCCACCTCCTGCTTCCTCCTCGACGCCCCGGTGATGCCACGCGCCTCCCCGACCCCCCCCCTCTCACTTCCCCTCTCCCTCTGGACCGCTCCCCTCCTCTGGCTCTCTCTTTCCCTCTCTTCCTGTGATCCCCGAGCGCACCACAGCACGCCTCCAAGCACCACCGCGGCCACCGCCTTCCCCTCGCCTCTCCGACGCGCCCCCGAGCTCCGCCGTGACGTCCCCGTCCCTACCACGGAGCCACAAGACGCCGGACGCCCTGGAGCGCCGTCACCGACGTCATCTTCTTCCTCTGCACCGACGGCCGTCGTCGCTTGATTCGCCGCCCACAGAGCGTCCCCGGCCTCGCCCTCGCGCTCGTTGGACTCGCGGTGAGCCGCTGACCCGTTCCCCTCTTCTTCCCATGCCGTTTGGCCGCTTTGGCCATTGCTTCCACCGGACCCGAGAGCTCGCCGCCGCCGTGCCTCGTCACCGTCGTGGCCAGAGCCACCGTGGCTCAAAGCCGGGCACACCACCGTGCTCCAAACCTCACCAGGAGCACGTAGAACCCACCAGCTTCCCCTCCCGAGCACCACAACGCCAAACCCGCAGGTGCCCGAGCTCCGGCCGCCGCCAAAGCCTCCGTGGTCGTCGTTCCCGGCCACCCTAGCATCGCCTGAGGCCACCAATCGACGCGCCTCCTTGCTCCGGTTCCAACGCGCCCAGCCGCGCGAGCTCCCGTCGCCGGAATTGGCCGGACGGTCAACGCCGCCGCGTCCTGGTTGCGCCGGCGATTAGCCGCCGGTGATAGCAGCTGTTAGGAGTTAATCACCCCACTAACTAAACCCTAAGTCACTGACACCTAGGCCCCACCTGCTAATTAATCATAGATTAGTTTCTGTTTAGTTTTTAACTAATCCTAGTGGACCCACCCGTCAGCATTGACTCTGCTGACGTGGCCGTTGACCTGGCCCCACCTGTCAACGACACTAGTCAGCACTGTGTCACTGACCAGTGGACCCCACTGGTCAGTTTGACCCGGACCAGCCCCTGTTGACTCTGCTGAGGTCAGCATGACGCCATGCTGACGCAATATTCCTTTTCTGGAATTTAGTTCATTTTATAAATATTCAGGAAATTCCAGAAATTTGTAAAAACTTCTAAAAATCATAGAAATTCAACCGTAACTCCAAATTAGATAATTTATATATGAAAAATTATCAGAAAAATTCATGGAATCCATCTGTACCATTTTCATGCATGTTAGAACAACTTATAGCTGCTGTTTAGCACAAATCAATTAAATGGCATTTGAATAATCACATATGGAGTTTGAATTTGAATCTTGTATTCAAACCAACTTCATTTAATCTGTTGCTAGTTGCATTAGCCCAAAACACATTCATTTTGCCATGTCATGATCATGCATCATATTGTGCATTGCATTGATTGTGTTCCCTTCTGTGTTGCCGGTATTTGTCCCCTCTCGATAGACGTGATACCGATGATGTGATCGTTGACACTGATGAAGACTCAATGTTATCTTCAGAAGTGCCAGGCAAGCAAAACCCCCTTGTTCATTCCGATACAATCCTACTCTCTCGCTCCTGCTCTCTTTTACTGCATTAGGACAATACCGATTCATCTGTTACTTGCTGCGGTAGCTGAACCCCTTTATCCTTTGCATGACCTGTCATTGCCACAGTAAATAGATGAAACCCACTAGCATGAGTAGGAGTTGTTTGAGCCCTGATGTGCCTACTCATTCATGCTTGTTTGTCATGCCTGCTACTGCTTAGAGTTGAGTCAGGTTTGATTCATCGAGGATGAATCAGAGGTGTGTGAACATGTCCTACTATGTGTGAGCTAAGTGTGTGAACACGATTTGGTAAAAGGTGTCGGTGAGAGGCCATGTAGGAGTACATGGTGGGTTGTCTCATTGAAGCCGTCCTTAGGAACTGAGTTCTGTGTTTGTGATCCATGATTCAGCTACTACCATGCATTGGGCCCTGAAATATGACCCCGCTCGACTTCTTATTCACCCTAGTCCTCTGTCCAGGAGTTGCAAGTAGTTTCTGGTGTTTGTAGCTTACTGGAGGCCGTGGACAGCGCTGACCGTAGGGGTGGGCTGTGATGCGGTAGGTACGTGGCACGGTGTACCGGATGCCCGTTTGGTATCTCGGGAACCCTGTTCACATCGTTTGGGGCTGTGAGCGAAACTCCGGCCGGATCTCCTCATGGATGGAACCCGAATAGGCGATAAACCTGGACTAGAGACTTGAGTGTTTAGGTAGGTCGTGGTCTACACCCACGTCGGCTTTCGCTTGAAGTCTGCCGAGCACATGTCGTGTGCAGACGCTAAGTGGTGGAAACATGTATGAAGAAGTACACCCCTGCAGGGTTAACATCATCTATTCGAATAGCCGTGTCCATGGAAAAGGACTTCTGGGTTGCTTATATCAGTTCATAGACAAGTGAAAGTGGATACTCTAAAATACGCAAGATAAGCGTGAGTGCTATGGATGGCGTTCTCGTAGGGAGACGGGAGCGGATCCATAGTGGTGTATTGATATGGTGAATATGTGGACTCGTGTGCGCCACCTCAAAAGAGTTACTTGCAGTCGTAGTTCAGGATAGCCACCGAGTCAAAGCTGGCTTGCTGCAGTTAAACCCCACCATCCCTTTGTTGATAATGATGCACATGTAGATAGTTCTGATGTAAGTCTTGCTGGGTACATTTGTACTCACGTTTGCCTATTTTATGTTTTTGCAGAGAGACTTCAGTCTCACTAGTAATTCCGCGTGGTCTTCGACGTTTAGCTTGTTACCTCAGCTACGATCTTGTGCCCTCGGCAGGATCTGGTAGATAGTCAGGCTTCTCAGCCTTTTTCATTTATAGATGTCTGTACTCAGACATGATAGCTTCCGCTTGTGCTTTGACTTGTATGCTCTGATTGTTGGGTCATGAGACCCATGTTTGTAATATCTCGCTCCTCGGAGCCTATTGATTAAATTACTTGAGTCATAGAGTCATGTTGTGATGCCATGTTGTGTTTGCACATATCGAGCATATTGTGTGTATGTTATTGAAATGCTTGGTATGTGTGGGATCTGACTATCTAGTTGTTTATCTTTAGTAGCCTCTCTTATCGGGAAATGTCTCCTAGTGTTTCCACCGAGCAATGGTAGCTTGCTACTGCTCCGGAACACTTAGGCTGGCCGGCATGTGTCCTTCTTCGTTCCTGTGTCTGTCCCTTCGGGGAAATGTCACGCGATGAATACAGGAGTCCTGTTAGCCCGCTACAGCCCGGTTCACCGGAGTCTTGCTAGCCCAGTGCTACAGCCTGGATTCACTCGCTGATGACCGACACGTTCGATGCTGGGTCATGGATGCCTGTCCCTGTAAGTCTGTGCCACTTTGGGTTTACGACTAGCCATGTCAGCCCCGGGCTCCTTATCATATGGATGCTAGCGACACTGTCATATACGTGTGCCAAAAGGCGCAAACGGTCCCGGGCAAAGGTAAGGCGACACCCGTGGGAATACCGTGCGTGAGGCCGCAAAGTGATATGAGGTGTTACATGCTAGATCGATGTGGCATTGAGTCGGGGTCCTGACAGCGTTGGTATCAGAGCTTGACTGCCTGTAGGATTACCAAGCCAAACTGGTCGAAGTTGAGTTTAGAAATTCTTTAGTTATATAAGGGAATTGATTGTGGGATGGAACGTAAGGCTCTTTTTACTCCTTATACCTCATGCCCTTCTGATCTGAGTCATCATTCTTTCCTGCGGGGATTAAGAACTAGGCTATCTCTTCTTTCTATTAGGATCACGTGTTACTAATCAGTAGACTTATAAGATTGTTGGATTTAAGTCTCAGTTCAGTTCCTACTACTTCCGTATGTTAATTGTTGATCTCGGAACCTTGATATTGTGCTTCTGAGTGGTTATGCCACCATTTTTGTGATTGTCTCAAATCTTTTTGAGCAATTATAGCCGTTATGCTGTCCGAGTCATCCCAGGTTTCTAAATAGTCCGATGCATTTGCAAATCCCTTCCTTCTGTTTCCGATGTTCCCATGGGCCAGATTAACCACACTAATCGGTGTGTTGAGGTAATTATTGCCTCGACATATATGTTGGAATTATTATTATGACCCTAAGTGCTTAGGGGATCATCTAGTGGTCTAGCCATGATTTGTGTCCTAGTGTGAAGATTCTGGCCTTTATTCTCGGAAGCATCCCGTGATGCTACTTAGTAGTAGGTATTCTATCCCTGGGTTTTGAACCCGAGATTCACCCTACTTGCTTCATGTTGATAGTTTTGCTCGTTCCTTTAGGTTATTAGTAACCTTTGCTTTAGTCCTCGATGTTCGTGGTATTCCTTTCTTCCAAATACTATGAACCGCTTATGGCAGATGTTCCTCGCTGATCGAAAGATCACAATCAGAGTGCTCTCGATGGGTTCTCGATTCTACTTTGTGACTCTGCCAGTTCTACCTTTCTGCATGGGTTATCCGGAAGAAATATGTGGAATTCGTTCGACATGCTAAACCATGCATCCACAACTCAGAAAATCGCATGTTCCTTTGAGTTGCTCTCTTTAGTTGCATTCTGACCCTCGTCTTTCAATTGATACCAAGGGTATGCATGCATTCGTTTATCGATGCCTATTACCCTTGTGGTACGTCAAGCCATTCTGTCCTGAATGACTTGGAGAAACAAACTCCAGTACCTCATCCATATCTAGGATTGGGTCAAAGTAGTTGTGTTCCGCAGATCAAGTTACAATCCAGCTTCTGGTCTGCTCTACCCTGAAGTATTACCTTCTTTATGACAGGGATTTCATGAGAATTGCACCACCTTTTGTGAATTCTTGACATAGTGATACTTCTCGGCATCCTTTTTCATTCCTCGGTTCCGTGTTGATGCAACCGGAATACCGACAAATGAATTGTGATGTGTGAAATCAATACTCCTAGCAACCTCGTTGCTTGGTAGTTAAAGGATAATAATTTTATTCTTAGTATGTTGGTTAGTGAATCACCATTCTAAGATTGATCGTGCTACCTAGTCCTTATTTCCTGGTGCACTCTTTGATTGATGAGTTAGGATTTGTCAAGTCCTCGCTCATTTGATCATATCATCTTGCCCTGAAAAGCAAGATTGTTCTCGAGCTTAGTAACATATCGGTGGTTCGTGATTTTCCGAAAATCTTCTCGGAAGTACTACCAGGTCGTCACCTGACCGTTATGTTGAGCCCGTGATCAAGTTGGTTTCTTATGAACCACCTTCTTTCCAAGAATCGGTGTTAGATATCCCTGAGCTAGTTGGTTAAGCTGGACAGCAACTTGGAGAGTTGGAAGATAAAAACTTGTCTGACTTAGTTCGTTCCAAAGGGATATTCTTGTGTAGTGTGTGTTGAAGAAAGATGATATCTTCATCGATTGGTCCTTGTGATCAGTTGTTGGACCTATTGTCTTATCAATCCTTTGATTTGAGTGTGGGCTATCGATAAATCAAATCAGTACCAATGATGCTTGTAATGTTGTCTTACTCGTGGTTGATCCCTCGAGCATACACCCTTACATCTTTGGTCTGACCAATGCTATCACTTGTTCACTTAACTATGGAATTCCTTTTAAAAGGAAACCCGGATGAATTGTTGTTGAGCCCATTGGCAACATCCTTCTCTCCTCCATGGTGTTGTTGAACATTAAGCTAGTGTTGGAAACTTTTGAAAGCATTTCTTCATGCTAGTTCATCGAGCAAATGTTCGGATGTAAGAAGTGACTTCCTCCAGTCCATGTGCATTTGATGCAAGTTGCCGCCGCGGATTCGAGAAAGTCAACGTTGTTTTCCTTTGGAATCATTCCAAATCAGTCATGCATACGTGCGAAGTATTCTGTGGTTCGGAGACTTGCAACCTCCATTCTATATGGGTCCCTAGCACACCAAGCCACTGATTGATTTGTTCAAGATTAATAAGTTCTAAGTGCTAGTCCCGAAGGTACCAGACGGATTTGTACAAAACTTCGATATCCTCGCTGATGGTTCCCCTCCTGAACTCGGTAGTGTTTTATTGTAAGACTACCATGTGGGCATGCTTGTCTGGGACAACGTGTTCACATGTTTGTAGCAGAACCAGCTCATGTTTTGGAGCTTGCTATCGTAGTTCATTCCCCGAGAATCTCGCAACGTCATCTCGTCGATTTGTGTTGCAAACTTTCATTTTTCTTCCTAGACTCGATGAGTCTGGAATATCCTGACACCAACCAGATCTGAATCTCAGGCAGATATGATGATTGGAACATTCTCCAAGAACTATAATATTGGTCCCTCGATAACCGGTAAAGTGGATGTCGTGGCCAACACACCCAGCCGGAAGACCTGTTATTATAATATCTTGATTGAGGAAATTGGCCACCTCCCCATAAGGATTTCGTAGGATTTACCTCCGTAACTGTTCCTTATGGATTCTTGTGCTCCCGAAGTCCGACCTTTACTTGATGTTCTAGTTATCAAACCATATCTATGAATGGGATACACTAGCACGTCAAGGAGAACATTAGAAGCGGAGTGCTAAATGTCTCTCGGTCAATCATCCAGATTTTATTTCTTTGGCCTCGCCAAGGGTGAAATCTGAGAAAGTGTTATCCTCCTTCGCATCTGCATCGTCCATCGCTATTCATCATGGTAGTATGTTGTGTTGTCAGCACCCTTGACGCGGTTGTTGATAAAACCTTGATGATTGTGGAAATGCTCAAGTTCTTGAGAGCACGCACAAGCGCTACGTCTTATCATCGGCACTAGCTGGGATTGCCCCAGATTTCCTCGGTTATGCTATAACCACTCCAACAGTGAATTCACTCTCTATTGTTGGGTTCTTCCCCAGTTACCAGAATCATTCCCAGCATTTGCATTTTGTTCCCAGCTTGCACCGCCAATGTGCCATTCTACCATGGGTCTCTTCCATTTCCGGTGATAAGCAAAATTCATCCATTACGTTGTCTTCAACAAGGTAATCCACATCATCCAAGTTTGAGTATGCCATTCTACCGAACCCCTCTAAATGATCGATTATGATTTGCCTTAAGCTGGTATAAAGAGTTTCAATGATCTCTGAATCAAAGGTAATTCTTTTGCCACTCAAGGGGAGATATCTACGAGTCATGGTTCCGAAGGTGTCTCGTTGTGGTATCATGGCAACTCAACTCCTCGCTACGTTGACAACCGATTACCACCTTCTTAAGTGTGGAATTGTTGTCCACCTAGTGAACCTTCGTCATCCGTTTCTTTCCACCCCTCTTGATGTGTATCTCGTGTCTCAACCCGAGAGATGGTCCTATGTCTCATTCCGTGAGTTGTTCGATCTTCAAGAAGATCGACCCTTCTAGAGTCTCCTTCTTCCCTCCATGTCATGTTGACAGGAGTGCTCAGAGCAAGACGACAAGACAAAGATGGTGTTCAAATCAACGTTCAACTGAAGTGCACCCTGGATCGTGAAGATTATACTAGTTGCGCTTACCTTTCACCTTACCCTACGCTTGAATCTCGAGGCGAGATTCTTGTTTAGTGGGGGTGAGTTGTCACATCCCTAGCTTCTGGTAATGCTCTGAGCTAGCTAGTCATGTGTTGCATCATGTTTAAATTTTGCCTAAAATTGAAATGGGGATGTTCAAACCCTAGCATTAAATCAACTCAACTAGGGTAGGTTAAAATCTTTTCAATAAACCCAAAAGGCCCCTAAGAAAAGTTCATGATTTCTGGTTAAGGTGGAAACCTCTGCCAAAAATGATGAACATATCCTTAGGTCATTTTTGGATTTTTGAATTAAATCATATTGTATTTGACTTTGGGCATTTAAATACTATAAATAATTTAAATGCTCAAATAAATGTTGGAAATTGATAAGGGTCACTGGAATAATTCAGAAAGCACCCATATTTATTTCCAGGATTTTATAAAATGATTTGATATTTAAAACAAATCAAAAACAAATTGCAGAAATAGAAAAAAAAATAAAACAGAACAAAAATAAAAGGGAGAAGGACATACCTGGCCTCACCCGTGCAGCCCACCAGCCGGCCCAGCCCACCTCCTCCTCCTTTGTCCTCTTCCTCCTCTGCCAGGAGGACGAGCAGAGGCGAGGCGTGGCGCTCGCCGACGCTGCCTCGGCCACCTCCTGCTTCCCTGGCCACCTCCTGCTTCCTCCTCGACGCCCCGGTGACGCCACACGCCTCCCCGACCCCCCCTCTCACTTCCCCTCTCCCTCTGGACCGCTCCCCTCCTCTGGCTCTCTCTTTCCCTCTCTTCCTGTGATCCCCGAGCGCACCACAGCACGCCTCCAAGCACCACCGCGGCCACCGCCTTCCCCTCGCCTCTCCGACGCGCCCCCGAGCTCCGCAGTGACGTCCCCGTCCCTACCACGGAGCCACAAGACGCCGGACGCCCTGGAGCGCCGTCACCGACGTCATCTTCTTCCTCTGCACCGACGGCCGTCGTCGCTTGATTCGCCGCCCACAGAGCGTCCCCGGCCTCGCCCTCGCGCTCGTTGGACTCGCGGTGAGCCGCTGACCCGTTCCCCTCTTCTTCCCATGCCGTTTGGCCGCTTTAGCCATTGCTTCCACCGGACCCGAGAGCTCGCCGCCGCCGTGCCTCGTCATCGTCGTGGCCAGAGCCACCGTGGCTCAAAGCCGGGCACACCACCGTGCTCCAAACCTCACCAGGAGCACGTAGAACCCACCAGCTTCCCCTCCCGAGCACCACAACGCCAAACCCGCAGGTGCCCGAGCTCCGGCCGCCGCCAAAGCCTCCGTGGTCGTCGTTCCCGGCCACCCTAGCATCGCCTGAGGCCACCAATCGACGCGCCTCCTTGCTCCGGTTCCAACGCGCCCAGCCGCGCGAGCTCCCGTCACCGGAATTGGCCGGACGGTCAACGCCGCCGCGTCCTGGTTGCGCCGGCGATTAGCCGCCGGTGATAGCAGCTGTTAGGAGTTAATCACCCCACTAACTAAACCCTAAGTCACTGACACCTAGGCCCCACCTGCTAATTAATCATAGATTAGTTTCTGTTTAGTTTTTAACTAATCCTAGTGGACCCACCCGTCAGCATTGACTCTGCTGACGTGGCCGTTGACCTGGCCCCACCCGTCAACGACACTAGTCAGCACTGTGTCACTGACCAGTGGACCCCACTGGTCAGTTTGACCCGGACCAGCCCCTGTTGACTCTGCTGAGGTCAGCATGACGCCATGCTGACGCAATATTCCTTTTCTGGAATTTAGTTCATTTTATAAATATTCAGGAAATTCCAGAAATTTGTAAAAACTTCTAAAAATCATAGAAATTCAACCGTAACTCCAAATTAGATAATTTATATATGAAAAATTATCAGAAAAATTCAAGGAATCCATCTGTACCATTTTCATGCATGTTAGAACAACTTATAGCTGCTGTTTAGCACAAATCAATTAAATGGCATTTGAATAATCACATATGGAGTTTGAATTTGAATCTTGTATTCAAACCAACTTCATTTAATCTGTTGCTAGTTGCATTAGCCCAAAACACATTCATTTTGCCATGTCATGATCATGCATCATATTGTGCATTGCATTGATTGTGTTCCCTTCTGTGTTGCCGGTATTTGTCCCCTCTCGATAGACGTGATACCGATGATGTGATCGTTGACACTGATGAAGACTCAATGTTATCTTCAGAAGTGCCAGGCAAGCAAAACCCCCTTGTTCATTCCGATACAATCCTACTCTCTCGCTCCTGCTCTCTTTTACTGCATTAGGACAACACCGATTCATCTGTTACTTGCTGCGGTAGCTGAACCCCTTTATCCTTTGCATGACCTGTCATTGTCACAGTAAATAGATGAAACCCACTAGCATGAGTAGGAGTTGTTTGAGCCCTGATGTGCCTACTCATTCATGCTTGTTTGTCATGCCTGCTACTGCTTAGAGTTGAGTCAGGTCTGATTCATCGAGGATGAATCAGAGGTGTGTGAACATGTCCTACTATGTGTGAGCTAAGTGTGTGAACACGATTTGGTAAAAGGTGTCGGTGAGAGGCCATGTAGGAGTACATGGTGGGTTGTCTCATTGAAGCCGTCCTTAGGAACTGAGTTCTGTGTTTGTGATCCATGATTCAGCTACTACCATGCATTGGGCCCTGAAATATGACCCCGCTCGACTTCTTATTCACCCTAGTCCTCTGTCCAGGAGTTGCAAGTAGTTTCTGGTGTTTGTAGCTTACTAGAGGCCGTGGACAGCGCTGACCGTAGGGGTGGGCTGTGATGCGGTAGGTACGTGGCACGGTGTACCGGATGCCCGTTTGGTATCTCGGGAACCCTGTTCACATCGTTTGGGGCTGTGAGCGAAACTCCGGCCGGATCTCCTCATGGATGGAACCCGAATAGGCGATAAACCTGGACTAGAGACTTGAGTGTTTAGGTAGGTCGTGGTCTACACCCACGTCGGCTTTCGCTTGAAGTCTGCCGAGCACATGTCGTGTGCAGACGCTAAGTGGTGGAAACATGTATGAAGAAGTACACCCCTGCAGGGTTAACATCATCTATTCGAATAGCCGTGTCCACGGAAAAGGACTTCTGGGTTGCTTATATCAGTTCATAGACAAGTGAAAGTGGATACTCTAAAATACGCAAGATAAGCGTGAGTGCTATGGATGGCGTTCTCGTAGGGAGACGGGAGCGGATCCATAGTGGTGTATTGATATGGTGAATATGTGGACTCGTGTGCGCCACCTCAAAAGAGTTACTTGCAGTCGTAGTTCAGGATAGCCACCGAGTCAAAGCTGGCTTGCTGCAGTTAAACCCCACCATCCCTTTGTTGATAATGATGCATATGTAGATAGTTCTGATGTAAGTCTTGCTGGGTACATTTGTACTCACGTTTGCCTATTTTATGTTTTTGCAGAGAGACTTCAGTCTCACTAGTAATTCCGCGTGGTCTTCGACGTTTAGCTTGTTACCTCAGCTACGATCTTGTGCCCTCGGCAGGATCTGGTAGATAGTCAGGCTTCTCAGCCTTTTTCATTTATAGATGTCTGTACTCAGACATGATAGCTTCCGCTTGTGCTTTGACTTGTATGCTCTGATTGTTGGGTCATGAGACCCATGTTTGTAATATCTCGCTCCTCGGAGCCTATTGATTAAATTACTTGAGTCATAGAGTCATGTTGTGATGCCATGTTGTGTTTGCACATATCGAGCATATTGTGTGTATGTTATTGAAATGCTTGGTATGTGTGGGATCTGACTATCTAGTTGTTTATCTTTAGTAGCCTCTCTTATCGGGAAATGTCTCCTAGTGTTTCCACCGAGCAATGGTAGCTTGCTACTGCTCCGGAACACTTAGGCTGGCCGGCATGTGTCCTTCTTCGTTCCTGTGTCTGTCCCTTCGGGGAAATGTCACGCGATGAATACCGGAGTCCTGTTAGCCCGCTACAGCCCGGTTCACCGGAGTCCTGCTAGCCCAGTGCTACAGCCTGGATTCACTCGCTGATGACCGACACGTTCGATGCTGGGTCATGTATGCCTGTCCCTGTAAGTCTGTGCCACTTTGGGTTTACGACTAGCCATGTCAGCCCCGGGCTCCTTATCATATGGATGCTAGCGACACTGTCATATACGTGTGCCAAAAGGCGCAAACGGTCCCGGGCAAAGGTAAGGCGACACCCGTGGGAATACCGTGCGTGAGGCTGCAAAGTGATATGAGGTGTTACATGCTAGATCGATGTGGCATTGAGTCGGGGTCCTGACATAAGCCTTGCTTGGGAGTCAAGTAAACCTCTCTATATAAAAAGAGGAGATGTATCAATCTAATCAAGCAAGAATTAAGAAGGAAATCCCTTCCCTCTTGCCCGGCCGTGGGCAAAAAGGCCCCCGGCCGGCCCTCTCGCGCCCTCTTTCTAGCAGCACCATAACAGTTCTTCTTGCATCTACCTATGGAAGCATTGATTTGTCCATTACTCCCTCTGTCCCGAATAACCCGTCTTAGATTTTTCTAGACAATGACGGAGGTTTTTTTAGAACATAGACGTCAGGGACGTCCGGCTTTAAATTAATAAAGCCCACAACATAGGCAGCGTACTCAACCAAACAACCAACACACGGAACCACAAACAAGTCTGGCAGGGTCTTGGAATCAGCAGACGGAGGAGGAATAAAGTGCATTACAAGGCGCTACCAGCCTAGCAAAATGAGCACGCAGGCTCGGCGGAAACTCGACCAAAAGGGGCTGCCCATCCCTATGAGGCAGCAGACGCGGACGACGGGGCACGGGATGCCGAGTAGACGGAGCGAAGACGAATAAGAGCTTGGCGATGGAGATCAGAGTCCTGTTGTCTTCCCAGCGGTGCCCATTGCTGCAAGAACACGATGCATTTGAAGATTACGTCAGCAGGGTGTGAGGGAAACACGCCCTCAATAGTAAACTTATTACGAATATGCCATATAGCCCATAACATGGCCGCCGCACATGTCCACATGACCCGACGAGCAGGGCCTTGGACCAAGGACAGAGAAGACACTAGCGCGGAGCGGGAGCGTGGATCCCAATCCACACCCGCGGCCTCATGAACCGAGCTCCAGGCAAAGCGCGCCAAAGCGCACCGGAAGAAGGCGTGGTCAGCATCTTCCGGTGCCCCACACAAAGCACAAGGACCGGAGGCAGGGCCGTTGCGCTCAGCAAGATTGATAGAGGTAGGAAGGCGATCTTGGTAGAGTTGCCAGAGGAAGACCTTGATCTTGAGATGAATTTTGGCCTTCCAAAACCCCGTGGCAGCCGTAGGGTCATGACCACGGGTAAGCTCTCTATATAGGGAGTTGACAGTGAATTTTCTAGAGCCCGAAAGTCTCCAAGACACCGAGTCTATGGTGTACGACAAGCGGACATCCGCTATCAAAGTCCGAAGGCGATCCCACTCCACCAGCTCCGTCTCCAAGAGCTCTCTTCTGAAGTTGATAGAGGGCGGGGAGGAGCTTAGAGCCGAAGCAACCGGTTGGTTGGGCTCGACTGCGATGGAGTAAAGCTGGCGGAACTCCGACTAGAGGGGCTGTTGGCCTATCCAAAGGTCGTGCCAAAAGCGCGTGGAGCGCCCGTTGTTAACCGCAAACTTCGCACCCCTGGCGAAGAAAGGTTTGAGGGCTTGAATTGAGTTCCAGAAAGGGGATCCAAGAGATACCACCTCAAAGAAATTCCCATTCGGGAAGTATTTTGCACGGAGGAGGTCGACCCAGAGGCCAGTCTCTCCTCAAGACAGCTTCCAGATCCACTTGCACATGAGTGCAATGTTCATCAGCTTAGAGTTGATGATCCCGAGGCCCCCCTGGGCTTTAGGTCTACAAATGGCCTGCCATTTAACCATATGGTACTTCCGTTTAGGTCCCGCTCCTTCCCAAAAGAAACAGGCCCGCGGGGTATCCATTTTAGAGTGGACCCCATCAGCCAGCAAGAACAAACCCATGGCGAACATAGGTAAGGATGAGATGCTGGAGTTAGTTAAGATTAGTCTAGCCCCTGAAGACATAAATCTACCTCTCCACGGACAAATCCGGTCCGCAACCTTGGAGTTGAGAGGTTCCCAATCGGCAATCGAGCATTTCTTCACCGCGATCGGGAGGCCGAGGTAAGTGAACGGAAACTGCCCAAGTTTGTAGTTAAGCAAGTTGGCCACCCGCTGACTTTCGGCCGCGTCCATCCCTATGGACACAACTTCACATTTGTGGAAGTTGATTTTTAGCCCTCACATAAGTTCAAAGCACAGCAGAATGGCCTTGACCGTTGCGATACTGTGTGTGTCTGGCTCAAAAAGAAGTAGTGTGTCATCCGCGTATTGCAGGTGTGACACACCCCCCGGAATGAGGGTGCCCACCACTCCCCTGATGTGGCCGGCCAAACAAGCTTTGTCTAGCATGGCGCCCAAAGCGTCCGCCACAAAGTTAAACAGCAACGGCGAGGATGGGTCCCCTTGACGCAGCCCACGCTTGTTGTGGAAGAAGTTCCCTACTTCTCCGTTCACTGCAATCGCCGTTTGGCCCCCCAAGACCAATTGCATCATGCGATGAACCCAAAACGACGAGAATCCTCAGTCCAGGAGGACTTGTTGGAGAAACTCCCAGTTCACTCGATCGTAGGCCTTCTCAAAATCAAGTTTCAGGAGAATCGCAGGCAGACGAGCGCGTTTGAGGGAGTGAACAATCTCTTGGAGGGCCAATGGCCCCTCCAAGATGTTGCGACCACGAATAACAGCCGACTGCTTCCTACTAATAATACGGTGAGCTATCGGAGACAAGCGAGTAGAGCGAGCCTTAACACATATTTTAAACGGGACATTAATCAACGCAATGGGACGAAAAAGCCTAATATGATCCGCACCCGGAACTTTGGGGATCAGGGAGAGAACCCCAAAGTTAAGGCGAGAGATATCTACCGTACCCCGCATAAAACCATTACAAACATCGAAAATAGGCCCTTTGAGCACTTGCCAAAACCGTTTAAACATCGCCACCGGCCACCCATCCGGCCCGGGTGCGGTGTCCGATTTCATCCCAAGTGCCGCCTTGTCAATCTCCTCAGGGAGGAAGGCCAACCCTGGGCCCTCGTTTTCCTCGTCCGTTACCCGCAACACAGGATCCCAAACATCTGACCTTAGCCGAGCACGAGATTCCTCCCTGGAACCCATGAGTTGGCTGTAGAAATTGTAGATGTGATGGACGATATCCTGTTGCCGCAAAAGGAGCCCCTGCTCGGATTGCAATCTCAGAATGGCGCACTTGCGGCGCCGGCCATTAGCGTAGGCGTGAAAATATTTAGTGTTCGCGTCTCCCTTGAGCGTCCACTTGATACCACCATGTCTACGCCAATACTCCTCCTCGGCTCTAAGGAGGGACTCGACTTGGGCTTCTATCGCGTATCGCTGAGCCCAGTCTTGCTCCGAGAAGACCTGCACATTGGCCGCAACACCCATTTGTGCGAGGTCCGCGGTCAAACACGATCGGAGCCGCTTATCTTCGCGCCCCTGGTTGGCCCCCCACCCTTTGAGGGTCGCACACAAACCCACCCCTGCGGAAATCCAAAACTCCATCAGCCCGCGTGCGTGCCCAACCCGGCTGACGCAGTTCTCCCATTTTGAGAGGAGATTTTCTCAAAGTCCGGAGACTCTAACCACATGGTTTCAAAGAAAAAACGAGGGCTGCGTTTTAACCTTTCCTCCCTCGAGGAGAGGATGAGGGGGACGTGGTCCGACCCAATCCTCGTTTCGGCGTGCAAAGAGCACATGGGAAACATCATCTCCCACTCCGTGGACATAAAAACCCTGTCCAAGACCGACCGCACCGGCGTTAGCTGTTTGTTGGTCCAAGTGTAGTGTGCCCCCACGTGAGCCACTTCCCTAAGAGCCATAGATGCGGTCGCATTATTAAACATGGACACCCTTGTCCAGTTAATAATACCGTTGTTTTTATCCGCTCCCGAACAGATTAAGTTGAAATCCCCTCCCACAAGCAGTGGCAAGTTTCGCACGCCCAAAGACGCAACCTTCGCCTGGAGTTCTCCCAAGAACTCAAGCGAGTGCGAGTGGTCGGCCGGGCCGTAAACCACAACCACCTCCCACTCTTGGAGTGTTGCGCAGTGGCGCATGTGAGCCGACAGGAAGAAACGACCCACATCCCACGCCACCACCTCGAAGCAAACTAGGTTGATGCCTAGCAACATCCCCCCCGAGTGACCGACTGCCGGCACCCAATGCCAAACAAAACGCTCAAGCGAGTCGACAGCTAGCAGGTCCCGATGATTGAAATCGGCCTTGATAGTTTCCTGCAAGCAGACTACGTCGATCCCCTCTTCCCGAATGAATTCTTTTAGATGGGTCCACATCCCAGCGTGGCCGAAGCCTCAGATGTTCCAGACGATGAAACACATTAGATTATGCGATTGCGGAGGTGGATACCGCGAGCGGTTACCGCTTTGGCCACGCGCCGTGTCCTGGCAGGACGACGTTGGAGGGGGACGCCGCAGCCCCTGCTGCTATGTCCTCCTGATCGGGCCGCGCAACAGGCACCAGAGAAGCCCCTGCTGCTGGCGCAGCGCGGGCCGCCGCTGCCTGAGCGAGCGCGGCCTACGCGATTTCCTTAGCACGAATGTGAGAAAGAAGTTCGCGCGCTTCACCCTCGTCAGACATCACTACACCACTATCCTCTAATATTCCCCCCAAGCACTTGTCAGAATAGTCATCAAAGATCGTGAAGCGGGGCATGGGGTTACCTTATGTTTCTAGGTTCTTCTGGGCCAGCAGGAGTTGGGCGCGTTGTAGGGCTGGCAGGTTGCCCTTGGCGCCCTTCGGATGCGAGCTCGCCCGCTCCTGCGTCGCTAGAGACGCCACCACCGCCTTGGAACGCTTGGCCGTGGATATGGGCGCCACCTTGGACACCTCCGCGCGAAGCGCATCAGAGGCAGGAGGGGAGATGACCGTCGAGGGGCCACCAGCCGGACCCCCAGGGGAGGCCAGCGCCATCACCACCGGCCGCTGCGAGGCAGGCGTGCCCTCACGGACCGAGGGGGGACTCGCCGGTGCCACCGTGGGAGTCTTGGGGCCCGCCGGTTTCTTGTGGAGCCTCGTACCACCGCCACCGAGGCCGGTCGCAGACTTGGGTGAGCGCACCATGAAAGCCCGAGGCTCACCCACCTCCGCAGCCACCGGGGAGACGAGCATCAAGCGCCCCTCTGAGTCGCGGGACGCCGAGACACCCTTGTTGATGTCGAAGCCGAGCGTCATGTTGGAGCCGTACTGGTTGAAGCCCATCTCGTTGCTGCCCACCACCACTTGACGCTCCTCCTGGTCTTTCGCACCTCCCGCCGCCGGAGGCACGGCCTGTGCGTCCTTGTCCTTGAGACCAAGCTTGTCCCAAGTCACGGTGTCAATGGAGTCGTCCCCCATGCTCGTGTTGTGGTCCTTGTCCTTGTCATCCGGCCCCTTGTCCACGCTAGCTGGTGGAGGGGGAGGGGGAGCAGCACCCTGCAGGTCACCCGCCTCGGCCTCCAGCCGAATAGTGAAGCCCTCACTGTTGAACCACACTTGGACGTACCCCCTGAGCTTGGCCGGGGATCAACACGCGAAGCGCATCCTCACTGGGCCGAGCTCCGCCAACGACGCCTTGTCCACCTCCATTGGACGCCCAATCATCACAGTCCCGGCCATGAGGCGATCTGCGCGGCGGTGTTTGGGCGGAACACCCCACAGCTTGACCCACACGTCCGGCATGATCTCGGCCGTGGGCTCCTCCGAGCGCGCTTCCTTGATATCCGCCATGATATCGTTGAGGGAGAGGTAGAGCTTGCCGCTGTGGGTCGCCATCCGCAGCATGGCCTTGGTGGGGAAGACGACCGAGAACTCGTCGACGCCGATGGCCGTCACCTGCCAATCCCAATCCCCTTCGAAGAGGTGAGGGAGCTCCGCCTCCAAGAGGGGGATCGACATCTTGCCAGGCGCCGCCGAGATGATCGCCGCATCCGCCACCAGCAGGGCGCTGACCTCCTCGCCCTCCGTCTCCACGTAAGGCAGGCAGAAGAATCCCTCACCGGGGAAGGCGTTGCCCATGATCTGGAGCAACAGAGGCCGCCCCCGCGTGGGACAGTACGCCGACGCGTGTCCCTCCTCGTGATAGACGACGCACAAGGGCTTGAAGTGGCACGTGTTTTGGTAGTGCCCCACCCGGCCGCACTTGAAACACTCCGGCCCGCCGGTCTCCTCCACAGGGATCGGAGTGTCAGCTGAACCTTTCGAAGCCGACGGCCCGGCCGCCAGCTGCAGCGGCGCCGAGCCGACCCCCTTTTGCTTCTGCTTCTTGGCCAACGGATCCCCAATCCGTTCGCCGCCCAGAGGAAGCTAGGACTCCTTCCTCTTGAGCTCCTTCTTCTGCTCCAGCCCGCGGCGCCGATATTCCTCCTCCTTCTTCTTTTTGCGCTCGCGCTCCTCCTGCTGCTTCCGCTCTTGCTCCGCAAGCCACCAGGGAGGCGGCGCCCCCCAGCCCCCATCCTCCGCGGGGAGCGCCGGCACCTTGGCGAGCGCCTTCGCCCGCAGATCTTGCTCGCGCTGTCGCTCCGTCGTCGGGATCGGAGGCGACATGGGTGGCTTGTCCACGCAGCGGGATCCCATCCTCACAGCAGTGGCGAACGAGCAGGAGAGAGGGGGGAGGGGCAGAGCGGTGAAGACGACGAGCAAGGTGCCCGAATCACCGCACCTGAGAATGGGATGCGGGAACCCTAGCAACAGATCTAGGGCACCCTTTGGCAACCACAACCAACTATAAATAGGGGTGGGCGGCCGCTCGTCCTCCTCCGCGATGGGCCCGGGCCGAAGCGCTGGCGCACAGGAGGCCACTGGGCCAGGCTGACCAGGCCCAAGCACTGGGGGGCGCCCCTGCACCCCCACTGGCAAAGAGACGGGCTGGACCATCGATGGGCCCCCCAGCCCACATCCTGGTAGGCTGGGCCAGTCCACCTGGCCCAACAAAGAAACGAGCCTGTCTGTCGGCTCCCCCGAAACCCTAGCCAAGACCCGCGATTCCCCGTCACGGGCAGCCCCGCCGTCGCCGCCGACCCCTGTCAACTCCGGCGAGCACGCCGGGACCGGAGGAGACCCAGCCAACACCAGATCGCGACAACCCACCTCCGGCAGGACGCGCGAGCGGCCCTCAGGACCCGCACCCACCCCCTTCGGCGGACGCCAGATCCGCGGCGCCAGGCGTCGCCCGCCATGCCCACCAGGAGCAAAGGCACGCCGGCGACCAGCCACGAAGGAGCCCCCAAGCTCCTCCGCACGGGCGATAAAGTCACCCACCGAGCACCCCGCACGGGGCCTCGGCGAACCACCACCACCACCACTTACCTGACTACATACCTCATCGTCGTCGCCGTTGGAGTCGACCCCCTCCAGCGCCCAGAACCTGCTGCCGGAGAGAGGCGGGGCGAGGGGCCGCCCCCCGGACGGCGCGCACCACCACGCGCGCCCCTCGGCAGGCCGCACCGCCGTCCAGCCGTCCGCCTCCGCCGCGGGACAGCGAGCGGCGTCGCCCGCGGAATCGCCCCCGGAGTTGCCAGACCGAAACGCCATCTCCCTCCGTCTCTTCTGACTTGGTGGCACAGTCGAGCGCTAACCTGTGTCGCTGTGTTCCCACAAGAAGTGTAGTAGCAGAAGCGTCCAGCCCCTGACGGACGAAGACCCGCAGGAAGTGGCCCAATGACGGGAGGTAACAAGAGTACTGCCTTAGATTTGAACTAATCCAGGAGGTATTTGCGTGGAAAATTTTATAGAACTTGATTGGCATCCATGGTTAAATTGAACTTTGACGCCAACGAGAGCAAGTCTTTTTTCTTTTTTTTTTTTTTTGCGGGTGACCAATAAGAACAACTCCATCTGGAATTCACCATGGACGCCTACAAGAAACGAGAGCAAATCCATGAGGTGTGCTGCAGCCTACAAGGACGTCAGATTCGCGTGTTAAACAACAACGGGGTGGTGGCGCAGTTGGCTAGCATAGCTAACGAAAGCTCCCGAGGTCGAGAGTTCGAGCCTCACATAACCCGAAGACCAGCGTAGTGATGAAACGCTCAGTGGCAACTTGGGTCGCCACATGTACACCTGAATCATCAGGTGAAATTGAGCAAGTCTGAACCTGGTCTCTTTCTTTTTTTGGTTCTTGTTTTGAGATAATAAAGGTGGATCGTAGCTCCACTCTGAACCTGACTGGGGGAAGTCTGAATTATCAGAACCACACTTTAGCTCTGTGATTCCTCCATGTTGTTTCAGTTCTCATGGCGCTGTCTACACTAAGTGCGGAATTATGCTCTGATTTTATATGTTCTCTGACGGGTTGGCAACCGATGGCAGAGGATTCTCACACTTGTCTGTGGTTCCTTATTAACAGAGATTTTGCTGCTTGCTGCAAAAAAAAAAAAAGCTCCTACAGGCCGGCAGTTGTAGAACTGTCTGTCTAGTCTGATAACAGGCCAGTTGCTCCAGTACTAGTACTCCTGCACTAGAAATGATCGCAGTTCTAGTGAATCTCTACAAGTCTGTGACGCCCTGTTTCGGTTCGTGATGAGTGAACTGCCACAATGAATACTGTGATTCTGTTGTCAATTGTACAATTTTCTTAACATGAATTTGAAGCAAATTGGTTTTTTAAGGCATGGCATATAGTCTCGTTTTCACCTCCACGTTCTACAGAGTTTTTTTGTTTCCCAACATGTCTCTTATGCAGATGATCTCGTACTGGAATGAAACCCTTTGTAACACGCCACCCAAATGTGCGTACATTGGGTTCTTCCATACTTTATTTTCTTCAGCATTTGAGCATAAATCAATGTCTTTTCGGTGGTAATCATTAGTAATCAGCAGTACAGGAATGTCTAACCAATAATCTGTAGGCTGATCTAAATTGGCTGGTCCTGAAGGAGGAGGTCACGACGGCCGTGCTAATTTTTTTTGAAACTGGACACATGCCTGAGGGTGTTAATGACACGGCTATCGTGTTGATTGCAAAAGTCCCTACGCCTGTGGATCTAAAGGACTTTCGTCCTATTAGTCTATGCAATGTAATTTACAAAGTTGTGTCTAAGTGCATGGTGAACAGACTCCGTCCGTTGTTGTCAGTTTTAATCTCAGAGAACCAAAGTGCCTTCATCTCAGAGAACCAAAGTGTCTAAGTGCATGGTGAAATTGCCGCTACTCGGGCGCGGTGCCCCTTGATGCAGGCAGCATCTGTCAAGTTTCAAAGCGTTGCGTAACTATATGCCAGTATGCTGCATATTGATATGTCATAAACCTATTGTCTTTGGAAACATGACCTGCTGTCTATTGGTGCAACTGACAGAACAGATTGTTGGTCTAGATCATTTGTAAATTGCTGAACCAAGGGCTAGACGGATCATGTTGGCAGGATGTCAATGTCACTACTCTCGCGTTCTTCTTCTTGTATCTACAGATAGAAGCATTGGTCTGTCTGTTAATACCTTAGGTTAGAACAAATCCAGGCCCGAGAGCCTGATTTGTATTACACTTTTCAGTTACAGCGTTCATTTTGCTCCTAACTAATCCCGTGTCGAGAGCTTTTTTCCCCAAGAAAACAGGAGCCATCCATGATTTGCATGGTCCTGTTGCTTAATTAGGACGTTTGTATCGCTTCTTAAACAGCAGTGGGGTGGTGGCTTGGTTGGCTAGCGCGTAGGTCTCATAGCTAATTTGCGAGTGATCCTGAGGTCGAGAGTTCGAGCCTCTCTCACCCCACCATAAACTAGCCGTTGTAGTGATGAAAAGCTCTGTGGCAACTTGGGTCGTCACATGCTCATCTGATATATCAGATTGATTTGAGCAACTCTGAACATGGTCTTTTCTTTTTTTTTTCTCTTTGTTTATCTCCGTAAATTTTACACTGATCTCAAGTTTTCTCGTCTAGTTTCAACAGTGCGTGGTCTGCTCTCGAGGGTTCAAGCAAATGTCACTTGAGCAAAACTCGTGAGAGCTTCTTGGGTCAGCACGTCTCCATCTGAATACATCAGATGAGTTCATATACTGAACTTGGTCTCTTTTTTTTCCTGCTCTGCATCAATCGATCGCCCCTCCTCGTTCTGCGCAGGCGGCTCGATCATCTGGAAGCAGCTCCTCAGGCGGCTCAATCATCTGGAAGCAGCTCCCCGGCAGAGGAGACGAGAGTACTACTCGTCCTTGGCCTATGGATTCAATTCCAAAGTTAGGCTGCTACCTCATGAACAAGGTCATTTGAAGAAAAATGGCTCCCCAAGTGTAACTTTTTTTTTGTGGTTGATCACTCAGGATCGAGTTCGTACAGCGGATAGTCTTCAACGAAGAGGCCGGTCTAACTGTGGTGTTTGCCCCCTTTGTAAGCAATTTGAAGAAATGGTGACACGTCTTCTACTCTTCTTTTCCCATGCCGGTTCTCCATGAGAGTTTGGGGCTTCACAAGAATCGGCTTGCCTGGATGGACTTTGATCCTACTTTGTGGGCACCCGATGGTAAAAGATATGTCAAGGAGCGTTGGGTGGAGACAATACGGATCCGCAACAACCAAAGGAAGGTGCTTGCTTCTCTCTTTTTGCCCACCAGTTGGAAAATTTGGAACACGAGGAATGCTAGTTCTGAAATGTCTCCACCATGCCAACTATGGTCTTCAGCCGAATCAAACTGCAAGATTTACTTTGGAAATGGCAGGTACAATGCATTTAAGTAGTTTCATGTCAGGGGAGTAGGCTTTTGTTTAACTAGCGTGTGTTGCACTGTCTTGTAACTCTTTGTGCTCTTATATTTTATTAATCAATGAAAAGAAGCAAAAAATTTGCCTCCATTTCAAAAGAAGTCGTGGATTTAGTGTATCAGTTTTCCAAGTTAATTAAACCACCTTTCCCGCAAAAAAAGTTAATTAAACCACCTTCCAGATTGGTCACCCCCATCGTTGTGTGAAAGCAACTCTAAAATATCCACTAAACTTCCAATAATTGGTTACTAGCCATACCCGCGCAGCGGCATGCCGCGCTCCGTCGATATGTGGTGTTTATAGATGATGTCTTTGTTGTATATAGTTAATTTTTAAATTAAAGTAAGAACACTATGTGGATAAAGTTGTATCCTCAAAACGGAAAATAATGCTTAGAAGCAAACTGGAAAGGATACACTTATTGTCACCATGTATGGTGCATCATAGACAACAGGAAATACACGATGACACTGTTCTAATAACACTAAACACCGTATTTGTTCCTAACCTTCACCATTCTACTTTCATCTTTGGTCTACGTCATTCTAATTGACACCACTGCGGGATTGGTTCCTGTAATGAAGTCGTAGAGAGCATTTGCAATTTGTTGCATGCAAAAGATGGTTTGGCGCGTGTGTATTTATTGATTGGATCATTCACCTGCAAAAAAATATGATTGGATAATTAGTATGTGGGCGGTGACCGGTGAGGATACATGCAGAATGAAATTATTTCTCTATCACATATTTTTGCCAGGACTTTAGTATCCTGTCGGAGCGATGGGCCACGGGTAGCCTAACCCGAGTCCCGGAGCCTTTCAAGACTTGGGCCGGCTTCGCCCCACGAGACTCCAGAATGAAGCACCGCCTTCCGATGGCCAGCTGGCTCAAACGGCCGGTTGCCGGAAGACGGCACCAAGACAAGCCGACTCCTAGCAGACGGCCTCCGGAGAGGCCGGCTTCTAGCAGGCGGCCACCCGGTGCCCTCAAAGTCTGCGCCCCTCATCAAAAAAACTAGACAAGGTGATGCTATAGTGTAGCCCCTCACCCCCGGATCCCGGGCTTGGCATGGCTACAGTTCCCCGTATAGGCGGAGATCTTCGCACGGCGCGGCACTGTAGCCACTTCCCCCTTGACGCCACTCCTGACCGGCGGAGCCCTGTTCCCACGACTGCCTGTCGGTACGGCCCGCAGGCGGCGGGCCCTACTAGGCAGAGAGAGCCCGGAAGACGGCAGAAGCCAGACCAGCCGGATCCACGGGAGGCCGGCCTCCAGCAGGCGGCCGGTCCCTCCCTCAAGGTCCGTGCGCCATTAACCAGATGGGGCGCGGTGTGGCTACAGTGATCTCCCACCAGGCGGCGGGACTGTAGCCACGCTCCCCTGACCGAGCCTGCGTCATTAGCATCATGGCTACAGTGACCAGCCACCAACCAGACCCGCCAGCGGCGGAAGCAGCCTGTCGGCTCCGTACCAGACCAGTCGGAGGGACCCACCAGGCAGCGGGCCCCAGCTGCCGGCGGAGAAGCCGGTGACCAGAGGCGCTGACAGCCGGGTCCTACACCCGGCCAAGTTACCATTGTACCCATGGGGGTAGGCCTATATAAACCCCGCAAGGCACCCATGCAAAGGGTTCCCAACCTGTTAGAACTAGACTCATACCTAGAGGAAGAAGAGAGCTAGCCCTGCCTCCTTCAACCTCTAGCACACAGCTCAAGGAGCACATTGTACTCACTAGTGCCTTAGTGATCATGCGGAGACCCTGCAGAGCAGGAGTAGGGATGTTATCTCCAAGGAGAGCCCCAAACCTGGGTAAAATACGCCGGTGTTCGTGTCTACACCATATCCTGCTTCCAGGCACCGACGATGTTCTACTCGCTCCCACCATGATAAGCCATCCATTGGCATATGTCACACCCAACCCCCGACATTTGGCGCCCACCGTGGGGCGAGGTGTACCGTCATCCGGAGACCTGTTCTGGAAGGGAACCTTGTTCCTTCCTAGCATGCGCAGCCAACCCAGCACGCCCGACGGTGTCAGCCTCGACGCGTTGCGCGGTGCGGAGATAGCTTGCGCAGCGAGCTGCCTTGCCGACCTCGTTGGCGAGATCAGCCTCTCCGATGAGCCTGCATCTGACGCAGGCACCGACTGCCCTGAGAACCGCCTTATAAACCTCCTCGACCAGCTCCACGTCACCAGCGAGCCTGCTGCCGACTTGGAGTCTATTGGCTCCACCGACCCGATGATCGTCAACTCTGACACGGCGTCGCTTGACGCGTTCCCCACCAACGTGGTGGTCTACAACGAGCCGCCTCCTCGCGAGCACAGCGGCGGGAGCACCGTCACGGAAGTGCTTGTCATCAACAATGGTGAGCACTTGGACGGAGGCGTCGAGACCCGATCGATGCGGCGCTGCGGGACTTGTCAGCGCCCATCCCGGGAGATGCAGAAGCTGAGACACTGGAAGCCCACTGCGTCCAGCTCATCGAAAGCGCTAACCGACTAGCCAGCATGCGACGCCTTTTGGACGCCTATCGGCGCGAGATGGACCAAGCCGTCGGCGGAGCGCCGACCCCTGAGGGGCCTAGCCGCATCGGATCGCTCCGGCAGCGCAGCGCGACCATCGCCAGCATGTTCGGGATGGATCGTCCCGTCTACGCCACGCCTGCGGAAAACGTACGAGCTGCCCGGGCGGTGGCAGACGAGCTGGACAAATACAGGGGCGATGAGCGTTGCCACATGACGGAGCGCGTCCATCAGCTCCTTGACGCGGCCACCGAGCAGCACAAAGCCGACTGCCTCGCCGAAGAGCCCATCCGACAGAATGACGAGCCGCCCCCTCGCCAGGATCATAGCGCGACATATCGGACACCGACTGGCGGCGTCCGCGGTAAGAAAGGCAATGAGACGGCTGCCAGCCGCAGTCGGACTCACCTCTCCATCGCGCGTGACGCTGAAGGCCGCCCCCGAGCTATTGAGCGGCGAGGCGATCCGCCTCCTCCTCGGCCTCGTGGAGAAAGGCATCCCACTCCACCGCCTGTCACACAGCCGGCACTCGGCGACCGCCTCGGCCGCCGGGAAGGAGTCGGGGAGAATGACGCCCGCCATCGGATCGACCACCTCAATCGTTCCCTGGCGCTAGAAGAAGAAGATGTGTTGGGTCCGCCTTGTTTCGGCCCCCGAATCCGAGATGAGCCCTTTCCTCGAGGGTTCACCCTCGCAAGAGATACACCCAAGTATACCGGCTCCGTGAAGCGGGAGGACTGGCTGGTCGACTACTCCACGGCCGTCAGCATAGCGAACGGCAACAAGCGTGTTGTTGTGAAGTACGTCCGGCTCATGCTCCAGGGCACAACCTGGACTTGGCTTAATAGCCTGAAGCCCCCAGCATCAACAACTAGGTTGATTTCACCGAAGCCTTCGTCCGCAACTTCACCAGCATGTACAAGCGGCCTCCCAAGCCTCGCCAGCTCTCCTTGTGCGTCCAAGGGCCCAGCGAATCGACTCGCGACTATCTCACGCACTGGGCCAACCTGCGCAACTCCTGCGATGGCGTGCACGAGGTGTAGGCCATCGAGTACTTCACCGCCGGGTGCCGAGAGGGCACCCTCCTCAAGCACCGACTCCTCTGTGACGAGCCGACGGCTCTCGACGAGCTGCTGATCATCGCTGACAAATACGCCACGGCCGACTTGAAAGCACAAGTGCTCCCTAGGTGATTTTGGTAATTAATGTCAACATATCTCTTGTTGGACTAACACTTCCACCTAGTATTATTTTCAGATAAGTTCAACAATGGAGTGGCATGAACTAAAGGATGTGGAACCCCTTCAAGATGCTAAGGATAAAAGGATTGGCTCAAGCTTCAAGCTCAAGGCTCTACATTTTATATTTTAGTGATCCAAGATCACATTGAGTCTATAGGAAAAGCCAATACTATCAAGGAGGGATGAGGTGTTGCTTAATGAGTTTCTTGCTTCATAGTGCATAGTGACATGCTCCAAAACCCTCAACTACTTTCCCACATCCACATATGACCTAAACCTAAAGTCCAACTCGGCCCCACCGATTCTTTCTATCCGGAGCCACCGAGTTCAGATGTCATAGCCACTGCCACAAACCCTAGGCAAATCGGTCTCACCGATAGGGATCTCGGTCTCACCGAGATGGGATTGTAATCTCTCTGTGTATGTCCATTATCAAAATCGGTCTCACCAAGTTTTAGTAATCAGCCCTACCGAGATTACGATGCAAACTCTCTGTTTCCTTTTTGTGACATTTTGGTCCCACCGAGGGGAACAGATCGGTCACACCGAGTTTGCCTGACCAACTCTCTGGTTAGCTTATTACCAAAATCGGTCTCACCGAGTTTGTTTAATCGGTCTCACCGAGATTACGTTATGCCCTAACCCTAACCATATCGGTCCTACCGAGTTGCATATCAGTCCCACCGAAAACCCTAACGGTCACATTGTTTACTAAATCGGTCTGACCGAGTTTGTTGATTCGGTCCCACCGAGATTGGTAAATTGTGTGTAACGGTTAGATTTTGTGTGGAGGCTATATATACCCCTCCACCCCCTCTTCATTCATGGAGAGAGCCATCAGAACAAACCTGCACTTCCAACTTACCATTTTTGAGAGAGAACCGCCTACTCATGTGTTGAGACCAAGATATTCCATTCCTACCATATGAATCTTGATCTCTAGCCTTCCCAAGTTGCTTTCCACTCAAATCTTCTTTCCACCAAATCCAAATCCTGTGAGAGAGAGTTGCACTACAAAAAAAAAGACACATCCGTGACATTTTGGGCCGAACGAAATTTTTTTCTGTCATACATATGACACTTCTATGACGATAATCATGACAAAACCCGGTATCATCATAGATGTGGTGGGATCCTACTTCTATGACAAAAAATCATGACAGAAAATGGGCTTTTCGTCCTGGGCGGGCCGGAGAGGCAGCTGCATGACATTCTTTGGGCCGTCCATGACGGAAAAAACCGTGGTAGAAGCGAGGGGGAGGAAAATTTTGGGGAGTTCCCGGTTACGGTGGGAGGTCGGGGGCCGAGCGATGCACGTTTCTCTCGTACACGTACGCGCGTGTGTGCGAGGCGTTGGCTCTAACTAAACCCGAGTGAGGCGTTGGGCTCTAACTGAACCCGAGCGATTGCACTGCAGGCTACGCGTTACTGAACCTGAGCGATCGATCGATGGCTATTAACTGAACCCGATCGAGCTATTCCTTTGCTACTGCTGCTAACTGAAGCCGATCGATTGGATGAACAGTGAGCGTTGCGGGGGGGGGGGGGGGTTGGATGAACAGTGAGCGGTGGCGTTGGCTCTAGATGAACAGGACCCCGTGGTGTGGAGGGCTGGATGAATAGGACGACCCCATGGAGGGCTAGATGAACAGTAGATATATCCCGTGGAGTCCCGTTTTGCGATATGCCACACCCGTCCCGATGAACAGGACCCCCATTTCGACCGTAGCGCTCCAACACAAGTCTGTTTCGTCTGTTTTGCGGTACGTCACACCCCTCTCGATCAACAGGACCCCCGTTTCAACCGTAGGAGGTCCGTTTCCTCCGTTTTGCGGTACGCCACACCCCTCCCGATCAACAGGACCCCCGTTTTGACCGTAGGAGGTCCGTTTCCTCCGTTTTGTTGTAGGCCACACCCCTCCCGATCAACAGGACCCCCGTTTCGACCGTAGGAGGTCCGTTTCCTCCGTTTTGCGGTACGCTAGACCCCTCCCGATGAATAGGATCCCGTTTCGAACGTGGCCGGTCGAACACAAGGCCGTTTCCTCCATTCTGTGGTACGCCAGGCCTCGTTACCATCGCCTATTCCGTCCAAGCCCTTCCTATGAACACGACCACGCATTCCGTTCCGACCCAGCCGGTTGGCTCCCAATGAACACGACGACGACGCTGTTTCTCCGTTCCGACCCAACCATGTACATGAGCCCTGGCCGTACGTATATATGCACGAGTAGGCGTTCGAGACCCCGCCCGTATATACACATACGTGGTCGTATTTTCTTTCTTGTGCACTGGCCGCTGTACATACGTGTACATGCTACGTGCGCACCTCTACTACGACACGAGCGCGCCTCTACTACGACACGTGCACGCCTTTACATCCACCAGTATGTACGTACACATTCGCGACCAGAATGACAACGCTACGTATGCTTCGACCAGGTGGATCCTGACTATCAGGCACTTCCTTGCGTGCGAAGATGTAGCTGGTGGGTCCCAGCAGTCCAATCAGTTTTTTTCTGGACGCACTTCCTTGCGTGCGAAGATGTAACTGGTGGGTCCTAGCAGTCAGGGGGGCAAATCATTTTTTTGCCCGGACGCACTACCTTGCGTAAGAAGATGTAGCTAGTGGGTCCCAGCAGTTAGGGGGGCGAATCTTTTTTTTTTGCCCGGACGTACTTCCTTGCGTGCGAAGATGTAGCTGGTGGGTCCTAGCAGTCAGGGGGGCGAATCGTTTTTTTTGCCCGGACACACTTCCTTGCGTCCGAAGATGTAGCTGGTGGGTCCCAGCAGTCAGGGGGGTGAATCATTTTTTTTGCCCGGACGCACTTCCTTGCGTGCGAAGATGTAGCTGGTGGGTCCCAGCAGTCAGGGGGAAACGCTTTTTTCGCGAAATACAGTGGCCCGTCCGGTGGGTCCCAGCTGTCAGGTGGAGGAATAATTATTTTCCGCATAATAAGGAGGCGCTTCCTTGCTGCGGCCGTGGACCCACCTATCAGCCTCTCCACGTACAGTCCACGTCCGATGGAAGTCGTTCCTTGACCATGTTGACCACGCCGCGCCGAGAGCACCACGGTGGTGGACGACGGCGAGGCCTAGGAAGGGGACGACAGGGAGCCAGGGAAGACGCAGCAGCGGAAGCCCGCGTGGAGAGGAGTATGAGGGTTCACTGGTTCGGCTGCGGTGTGAGGCTGCCGTCGCCGCAGGGCCTGGCCAGCGGTGGGAATAGTAGGGGGCGGTGAGGCCTCCGCGGCAGCACAGCCGGCTACGGGAGGCAGGAGCATGCGGCATGACCGGCGCTGGTTTGGGCGGCTGGAGCAAGAAAACCAGAGGTTGAAGAAGCACTACGACCGTTGGATGGACATCGTACGATCACTGCAGCTAGAATCGTTTATATTGACTAAGTTGACAAAGCCCTTGTTTTTTTAGCAAAGACAAAGCCCTTGGTACGCGTCAACTTAGTAGGCCCATAGCTCGGATTTGGCAGAGAACATATATCACATTTGCGATTTGTAAGAATGTACAACCCATTTTTTAATTCTAATGAAATTTACTACAGCCCATTTACAGTTTGTTAAAAGTACATCGCAACTTCGAGCTAGGACAACGATTAATAATTTCAAACAACCGCTCAAAGCAGAATTCAAAAAAAATTCCCACATTATGATGGGATCCGAAATATTTTTATCCGAAATTTCTACTCAGGTTAAATATAATTTCAAAATAAAGTTGTATTACATTAAATCCAACGAAATATTGCGTGCGCAACAAGTAATGAAATTAAATTTTTCAAATTCCAAAAATAATATATTTTTTAAACTAATTACGTGTTTGGTGCATAGTTACTGCCCTGTTATTATAATTGCATCCCATTTATTATTTCTTAAAGTCCATTTTCTTGTTAAGCCTAATGCATACCTCCTAGGAAAGTTTGCAGCCCAGCGGGGCGGAGAATAACAAGTTGACCCGGATATTGTGTACAACTGTCGGCCCAGTTGCATTGCTGATGTTAAAAAAAAGGCCTGTGTAGTACAGTATAACCTAACATGGTTACTCAGCCCACATTCAGCAACGCCGGAAAGGCCCAAACAAGGCTTCTGTACAACTTTTTGAAGTCACTGAGCTCAATTAATAACTTAAGAAAAAAGTTAGATTACAGTGGAACCTAATTAAAAGCTGTCATGAGCAAATAAATAATTCAACAGGTCCCACTTGTGCGTGTGTGCGTGTGTGTGCGTGTGTGTGTGTGTGTGTGTGAGAGAGAGAGAGAGAGAGAGAGAGAGACCCATCGGTCGATGCTCGTAAATACATCTTTCACCCATACGCATTGCTGATGCTCAGTAAAAACTTATATAGTTGACACAATCATATAGAACATCATAGCACACTGAACTTGCATACAAAAATTTCATGCAGGCGGCACAATCAGGATGGAAGTAGTGGATCGCTACGGGAAGGGCTATGTTGAAACCAACGAAGTCGTACATAATGGTTCATCGTCTTTATCAATGACATGGAAATATCTTGAATGTTGTGCAAAGAAAACAAACAGACAACACAATAAGTTCTGCTACCACATTAAGTTGACATACAACCCTTTCTAAAAAAAGTTCAGGTACAAAATTAGAACAGGTCACAATCAAATGTACTGGCATATCAGTGCTTCACACCCATAGCTCGGATTTAACTAGTATCTGACAAGATTCAGTTGTTACCTCAAATTAGAGCACATCCAGGCAGCCAGCCCTGCCTCTTCTCCCAAAGAAGCAGTGGCATCCGCCGCGCGATGGAGTAGGCCCTGTACCATCCATTGTTCCGAGCAACACAGGGAAAGTCTGACGTTGACTCCTGTAATGGACGTCGTCGATGGACCCTGGCACCAGCGGCGGCGGAAGGACTTTGATTGATGGATTGACCACTTCTTCGACATGCACGAACACTCGATACAGGTACATCCCTAACGTGGTCCGCGGCGGCCTTGGTGGCGAAGAATAGTACAACCCCGGTTCCTCCACTAGTATCTCAACACCAATCACCTTTGGTATGGTGGACGACATCTTCATCCATGCCATAATCGTCAGAGCCCAGCTGTCTGGAGGAACAAACATACTTACGAGCTCACCTCCAAGGTCGTTGATAAGCTCGTTCACGGACTCGTTGTTCCAAGCACGTCGAGGCATGCCGTGGAAGGTAAGCTTTGTTAAAAACTCAAGCTCAGAGGGCACCGAGCCCCATCCTGGGTGCCACCGATCAAAGCTCACCAGCGCGCCATCACAGAACAAACGCCGGGAAGAGTCGAACACATGACTGCAGTCGAAAGTTGTCCGGAACCTGACGAAGAAATCAGCCGGTGGCGGACAGACTTCGATGAGAAAGTCACTTATTTGGATGTCGTGCGCAATGCCAAGAGCTTTGACAAGGTCGTCCGGCGAGACGGGAGGCCGGTCGCCGTTGATGGTTACCATCAGCACTTTGCGGGCAAACTGGTCATCAAGCGCCGCCATGCCACTGTTGAGCGACAGCACGCAGCGACCGAAGGCAGGACGGACCTCAGGATCTCCGGCTCGAATCCGCGTTGACCGGCGACATGATAGTGCGTTTGAGTACAGGGAGTACAGGAGGGGGATTTGGGGGAACTGGAGTAGGAATCGAGATTCCAGAGGTGGGGGAGAGGCGGGAGACTGGGAATGAAAAGGTAGTATGAATTTCGAGCACGCACCAATATGCTCTCGGCGCGCAAGTGCACGAAAACACCGGTGGCGCCCACATGTCGGCCTAAGAGTCCTTATTCTTTCTTTTTTGGAGAGCCCGGCCTTTTTTTCCAGGATCTTTTGAGAGCCCGGCCTGAGAGTCATAATTGACCTGTTTGGCATTGTGTTACTACTCGGCCCATATTCAACGACACCTCACTGGCCCAAACAAGTGTACATCATCGAAAAGACACTGAGCTCAAATTATATAACTTGAAAAAAGGAGATATACTCTGAACAGTGGAGAATGGTGATGCCCTCATTTAGCCCATCAGTAGTTCGAGACAATAAACAGTTCGAAACAACGATATATACAACATTCAAACACTGACCAGTGACTACTACTGACATAAACAGCAAGACATGATAGTTCATAAGAATTCTTGCTACACCACCAAAACGCACCCATCTGCAGCGCTCAGACTCTCGTGATTCAGACGAGAATGACAGTCTAAACAGAAGCAACTATTACATAGTAAGAGTGACATAGACGAGGATGACCAAATGACAAGGAATATGCATAACAAAAGAAAGAACTACGCATCCAGAACCAGCAGCAAAGACAACAAAGTCATTCGAAGAGATGATCCAACACCATCATAATTTGCAGCCCCGCTTCAGCGACCAGTGATCCGGAGACACCAGTATTCCACCCTTTCGATGCAACAGCCTAATTACCTATCAACCTGAAGGCTTGAACCACATCACTGCCTGTTGTAATTGAGACATCCAAGGATCAAAGTTAATCTGGATGCCTTTGTCATTCTCACCTTCTTTTGGCTGCAGGCTGTATCGTTGACAATCAGGGGAGTTTGCTCCCGAACTCCTAGGGCTCGCCGTGTAGACACAGTTTTCCATAGCAAACAGAGCCTCTCTGCCATCAAGGTCCTTGGCAACGGTGATCTCCTGGTTAATCGGATAATTGAGTCTGAGAAACAGAGAGTGTGAACCAAGGCTGTTTACCCGCCTCCAACTAAAAAATCCCGATGGCCCCAACAAGTTAGTATCCTGCTCATAGATGTAACAGTCACTGTCCGGATACTCACGTATTTCACGGTGCTTGTATACAGTGGGGTTGCAATATAAATTTTCTGGCTCATGTGTCCGAATGATCATCAGTCTTTTGCCGTCGTCTGATCGAGCGAGGAACCAGTTGTGCTTCCCTGTTTTTGGCAAAGGTGGTGTGATTACAAAGGGCAGTAACTGTAGGGACACTGCATCATATCAAAAAGGACAGGCATTGTTAATGTAAGATCAGCATTGTTCAGAGTATGAGTAGGATAATGCAAGAAACAACATTGATATGTCCCTGTTGGAACTGGGAGGAAAATACAGGGAAATGTATACTGGGTTCGAAAATATATAAGTGCCATGCATGGTTATACTCATGCTATCTCGCAATCGATTCTTCACAGGAAACTACCATGTACCATGTCATGCATGTTATGTAATCATGTTCTGTCCTCACAAACAAATTCTTCAAGGTAACTAATAGACCATGCATTGTTATATACTCGTGTTCTATGGGCAAAAAATTGTGAGGATATTATTCTAGCCATTGATTGCTGAAGGGCGAATATAGCTATGTACACATGGTAAGCATTGTAGGATTTCACTACTTCCAAATATAGAGTTCTCCATATGCACATTTACTTCCCTAATGTATGGTTAGATGAAACCAATAGTGTGGTGCATGTTTCTACATCATGAAAATGAGGAAAACTAACATGGCCATTGATACACACTCATGTTTAGTAGTAGCATATAGATTACTGTAAAATAAGGATAATATCCATATATTCCAAACCGTTTGATTATTCAGGGTACAAATTGGTTGTAATGACATGGTCACAATCACATGAATTAACTCATTCCAAATATAGCTGATTTACGGCGTCTCTAATACATTGCCATAGTTCTACTCAAATTCTGCTCAAACAGGGATATGCCAATCATCACAAAAAGTTCAAACAGTGTCATGGCTCCATCATTAACATGAGACGGAAACAACTTACATGCGCCGTCCCAGCAATACGTGGTGCCATCTGCTTTGTCGATCGCGTAGATGATGCCATTGTGTTCAATAGCATCACAGAAGTGTGTATCAGCTTTGACGATGATCCACTGTGAGCTGGGTTCTCTCCAGCTAAAGAAGGCACTGGCGCAAAGATAGGCGAGTCCGCGGTCGAACAAGGCAATTAGCTTGAAGTCTGCGTAATTCGCATGTCGTGTGGGCAGTTGGCAGATTACAATCTTCTGCAAAACAAGGTCCGTCCAACTGACGTGGTAACCTAGATGACTTGGACCACGATGGTAATACTCTATATAATCCAACAGAGGAAGGATAATCTCATGGGAGGTCTGGAAGTTCACGAGCACCAACTTTTTACCATCTTCTCTGAAGGTAGCCATCTAGTGGGAGTTCATGCCGACCCAATACATACCTGCCAAGAAGTTTTGGGCGATGGTGATCGGATCGATGTCGAGGGAAATGATGTACGGTGACGCACTACATACCTGCAAAGAAGTTTCGGCTAATGGAGATCGGATTGAAGTCGAGGGGCATCATGTACGCCTCCGTATCAAGGTGAGCCAATCTAAGACTAGATAGTAGCAAGCAGGGTGTCTTGAAAAGCTTAGGCATCGGTTCGACGATGGCCGTGTGCATGTCCCTTGAGCATGCAGCCAGCCACAGGGCGCTCAACATATCCATACACGAACAACAGAGGTCGAGGATGTCACTGGGGAGATTGCTCCAATCGCTGCTCATATGGATGTTGCGCGGTTCGCGTTCGGCCATGGTGGAGTTTGAAAGGTGGGGGTTTTGGGGGGCTTGATTTATGGGGGAGAAGGTTGTCAGTGCTGGAGCGGCTAGTGAGGGAATAGTGGTACTGGGAGAGGCAAGTGAGGTGACGGTACACAGGGGCATAGTGAGATGGAGACGGAGGCGGAGAAGGAGATGGAGAAGGAGATGGAGATGGAGTGGTGCTATGGGAGTGGAGAGGGAGACGAGGTGAGGTGCCAATGTGCTGTACAACGGCGGTGAAAGACTGCACAATGCACAGGGTGAGGCTGACTTTGGTAACCCGAACACGCTGTCTGGACTAGTGTCAGGCGTAGGGTGTTGTCACTTCACTATGAGGACCGGATGAATAGTTTTTTGACCATCAAGTGTACCACAGTCATACTACTACTACTACTACTAGTAGGAACATGAGTACTCCAGTATTGTATAGCGAAAATAGGTCTCCCGTGCTAGCATGCCTGTTCACTTCATCGTTTAGGTATCATCCATATTGCGAGCAGAACCGAATTCTCGTGCATGCCCAATCAACGCCCTGCTGCGATGCATGCAGTGGTTGTTCCGGTGCATCAAGGACGGCATGCAGATCATTCCACACTTGAGAAGAGGAAAAATGGAAAGGTAGTACACGACAGCAGAGGAAGAGAATGCTGGCTAACGAGTCCGGGAGGGGATCGAGCAGGAAGTTAATGCTCCACGCCTAAAGGTTTTGGGAAAACCTAATTTTCATAAGGTGACTTATACTCACCTAAATGGAGGGAGTATTCCTTAACCAGAGAATGTTGTGTCGCCCACTCACACACTCAAAAAAAAAGAAGCTAAGACACATTTTTTATCTGTTTGCATAGGTCCCACCTATCAGGAAGGATGGGCACGTACACAAACAGGTACGACTCATTAGTCTACTCGCATAGCCTTTTCGTTTAGTCTACCTAGCCGTCTAATCAACTGCCTGCACGCCACTTCTCCCATTTACTTCTCCATCGGGAACCGATTATCCTCGGCTTCTTCACCTCCCCTTCGTCTTCATTTGCATCCAAACATTGTTTTAAACTCATTAAATAATCATCTACTACTTTAGTTAGACTAGCCATCTAATCCTAATTCTCCAAACCGTAGCCCTCCATTCCAGGGGTTCCAAATGGCGAAAGAGATCGAGATGCAGGTTTTTAGCGTCCAACATGTCCTCGTCGAAGGATCGATGCGCATAGTTTCCACCGTCACTGTCCACCCAAGGGTTGTTCAGCAGTGGATCAATAATGTATCCAACTCCCTCGAAAAGGTAGAGACGAGGGTCATTGGTCTCGATGCAGAGTACACGGAGCGTGCCCTGGGAAGATCCAGCGCGCCGCCGTCCTTCAGCTGTGCCTCGAAGATGATGTTTTGGTGTACCACATAATACACTCGCCCTCCATACTAGGTGAGCTTCACGATTTCTTGTCTTGGGAGGACATATACTTCTGTGGGGCAGCCATCGAAGGGGACAAACAGAAGCTGGAGCCGTACAACCTTGATTTGAAAAGCATCGCTGACCTACAAACCAGAATCAAAATTCCTGTAGAAGTTTGTGATAAACAGACACCATCCCTATTCGACATAGCAAAATTTGTGCTCGGTACAAATCTTAAGAAGGGTGACGAGACGGTGGCATTAAGGTTGTCTGGATGGGATAATTATCCCTTGACGTACGAGTGGATAAAATATGCTGCCCTCGATGCCCGTGTGAGTTTCGAGATAGCTGCAAGGTCCAAAGAGCTTGTTGCGAAGCCGTCTCCCATGGAGAATGAGAACAACAACAACAACAACAACAACAACAACAAGAAGAAGAAGAAGAAGAAGAAAAGGTTGCACCAGTAGGAGGGCATTATGGATGGATGAACTATTTCCTCTCTTGTAAAAAAAATATTCCCTCTCGGTGTATATTGATATAGATGGACTATTTCGATGGTGTGCATGTCTTTGGAACATAGTAGTAGCGTGGGTCCGCTTGACTATAAGGAACTATTTATCCGCATATATAGCTTTCTCTGCTACTCCTTCCAGTGATCGGTATGCAGTGTATGTGTCCGTAGACATGACAACTTGTCCATGGAAGTTCAACTACGGCGACCATCACGTTTCATCTCGCGATTCCCACGACGCCTCTCCAACCCATGGCACCACGCCCCCGGACGTGCGCCTCACCCTCTCGGCCGCACCGTCCCTGTGCCTTTGTGTGCATGACATGTGGGCCACCTAAAATGCGGCGAGCATCAAGTTTCTACCACAGCCACATGCGATTCCCACGACGCCGCTCGAACCCATGACACCACACGTCCCCCGACCCGCGGCTCACCCCGCTTGGCCCCACTGCCCCTCTGCCTTCGGGAGCATTACATGTGGACCAGTCACCTATCGGGTCCACATGTTATTGACTCAAAGGCGCTGAAGCTCAGTCCCGACGGCCCTAAGAGGGAAATGTAATTCCTGCGCCAGGGCTTGTGGTGCTCCCGCAGCACAAACTCGTGCCAAACTCGAGATTTGTTTCTTTACTATACATGCACGCAACAATTTAATGGACATTGTAATCTCAACATGTGATGGGGAGCTGAAAATTTGAATTTGAAACATATAAAACGAAAAGATTCAAAACAAATAAACTGGGAGAGAGGGAGTATATCGTAGGATGTGTCCCATACAAAATAAGTCCCCTGGTTTGTCACCGTGAAGATGCGATTAGAAAGGAGCACAACATCTTCCTACTCGTACGGCAACAAATCGGCCGCAGACAGCATGGTCCGCCTTTGACCGCCATGTGCAAGGTTTGTGCTATCTTATTCAATCTCACCGTGGTTCCACCGTACCAATTCATGCGGTGGCCCGTTGCATGGCTGATCCCAATGCTAGACAAAGGTTCTACGGGAACAGTGTCACCGTTGTAAATGTTGTGCAAATTGATGTTGGTACCCTCCCGTACATATGCAAGCCAATCTCCACTCGCACCGAGCCTAACCTGTGAAACAGTGGGCAGGGGGAGAATTTGGAAATGGATATGGAAGTAGTCTTTAGAAAGCATTTACTACATGATCAAACTCATCTTACCTGCTCATCGGAGGAAATCCGAGTGCCCCTCAACGTCGGCATCTCAAGGGGCGTCAACTTGCAACTACGGCCACGCCGCGCTGGAGAGACCCCCAAGGAAACATCCTCGTGCGTTCCATGGAACATCAAGATGCATTTGTATGAGTAGTTTATCTTGTGAGAGAAAAGAATGAACGAGGGAAGGTCTCTAGAGATAGAGATTGACACTACTACTACCAATGTGCTGGCCCGTGCGTTGCAATGGATCCAAAATAGTAGAATAATACTTGTTCACGTGCTTGAAATATAAACACTCTAGTTATGATATACATGTGTCAGCATACATGACAGCTTGTCCATGGAAGTTGAACCACAACGACCATCACGTTTCTTGTATCTACCACTGCCACACCCACACGCGATTCCCACGATGCCGCTCCAACCCACGGCACGACGTCCCCCGACGTGGACATAGATCCTCTGACGTGGCTATCACTGCCTTGCCCTGCCTTTCCTTCACTGAAAGGTGGGCCATCCGCATTTAAGGTCTGCATGTCATTGACTCATAGGCCGGGCACTAAGCCACTAAAGTTCGGTCCCGTGGGCCCCGAGAGGGAAATGTAACTCCTGCGGCAGGCCTTGTGGTGCTCCCGCGGTACAAGCTCGTGCCAAAACTAGAATTTGTTTCTTACTACTACCAACTAGTACTAGTAAGGTACACGTGCATTGCACGCATGAGATTCTGGTGGTTTGTGCATTATGCTTCTACATGTGGAGTTTTCTGGATTCTAACATGTGGCAAAATCTGGTGGAATGTAAGGTTAGGCAAGTTTGATTAACTTAGGTGAGTGTTTGGTTCAAGCCACACCTTAGGCAAGCCACACTAAGGCTCCTACTCTATCAACGAGCCCCATCTGACACCAAATTTCTTGGCTTCCATGCTACAACTAGATCTTCCCCTCGTTTCTGTTTTCCAACTCGGTGGCGGGCGGGGTGTCGGTTTGCCCAACGGCGGTCCCACATGAAAGTGAAAATGCTAGGCAACACGCCTTCCCTAAGCTATGTATCATTCCGGACGGGCTGTGGAGTACTCCCGATTCCCGGGCGTGTGGGGGTGCGACGCAAACGCGGCAGGCCTTTTCCTTTTACTAGCAATGTGCCCGTGTGTTGCGACGGATCAAAAGTAGTAGAATAGTAGTATTTGTTCACAAACTTGAAAGAAACCACTATTGTTTTGATATACTCCTAATATATTACTCTCTTTGTACCTAAATATTTGTCTTTTTTGAGATTTCAAATGGACTATCACATACGGATTACTCCATCCTTTTTGGTTTATAGGGCTTATCTCAAAATTTTAGTTTTTCCATTTTATAAGGCTCAATTTGGTTGTTCCCCATCACATGTTCAGATTCCAAGGTGCATTAAATCATTGCATGCAAGTATTAAGAGAAAATTGACCAATGCATGTAATTTATGCATGCATGCATTGCAATTAATGCATTGGTAAACATACTTTTTTGAGGAAAACACAACATTAATTGGGTGCTTTTGCAAACTACAAAAAGTATTCCACCACTCACCATCTATCTTGGTTGGTGAGATTTTTGAATTGAGCCTTATAAACTGGAAAGGTGGGAGTATATAGACATATTCTAGTGTTTCTAGCAAGATGCCCGCGCGTTACACGAAGTTGATGGAAAAGGTAAGCACAACTTATAAATTGACAGATGGAGTACTAGTTATAGTGATGCATATAATTAAGCAAAGGGATCACACATGTTGGTATTGACTGGAATGAGAATGCAACAACACAATAAGAATTAAGGCCACGATGATGCGATTGCAGTGGTGGTTACAGAAGGCAAGAAGAAAGATGGATCCATGAACGTACGACGTACTCCTCCTCAACTTAGTGCCTCGGGCCACCGACCGGCGGCTAAGGAGCTGCATCTTTTGTGGCGAGGTCGAGGTGCTTCTCAGCAAAGGCATCCAAGGCTTCCAGCCGACTGAGGAAGGCCAACATCGTAGCGTCCTCACTGGCCTTGCAGATACCTATGTACATGACTTGCTCGTACACGTGGATGTGTAGGTCGACGAATTCTTGCAGGGCGAGGCGCCTCGCGGCGAGCACGACCTCCAGGTGGACATTCTTCATGGCGTCGGCGGGCAGTCGCAGGGCCACCAGTGCTTGAAAGAGGTTCCGGCCATGGAGGCCAATTAGGGTGGCAGGCAATGAGGAGCCTGGGCACGCGGGCTGTAGGAGTACGGTGATGTCGTCCACGAGCTTCTTGAGGACGGTGAACTTGTTGCTGGTGGCAATGATCATCTATTCCAACTGAGAGTCGTAGTTGGCGTCGACGGCGGCCATCCACGAGCCGGTCTCGAACACCGTCTGGAGACGATCCTCGACGCCATGCCGCAGGCCGGCGTCGTGGACCATCTGGCGCAGCCGCTGGCTGCTCACGCACATCACCGCCATGGGTCTGGAGTGAGCTCTTTTGCGCTTAGTGTAGGTGCCTAGGCAAATGCTTAGGTGCGTACGATGTGTCAGATGCATTGGAATGGAGGGGCGCCTTTATATGAGGGCAATGAGGGCAAACTGCATTGCATTCACATCGTGCAGCCTCTTTTCCTGGACCTCCTCCCATTACTTCCCTCATGCACTAATTGAAGGAGGATGCATTGGCCGTTCAACATATCGGGAACCACTACTCCCTCCCTCCTCTGCATTAAAGCCGTATCGGGAACTGCACCGCCCCCTGTCAAATCGGATACTCCCTCCATCTAGGTGATCATTAAGTCATCTTACGAAAACCAAATAGTAAACACATAGGCGTGGTGCATTAACTCTCACGTTGTTTCTTATTTTTTGACATAAATAGAGGAATCAAGCAATAAGAGATGTGGGGCTTGTATGCTTTTAATTACTTGAGACTATCAAACATGACATGCAGTGGTCAGTTCGTTGCACAAGAACAAATACAACCCACGTCAGCACACACGCATCTTATAGCATCACATCCAATGGCTATAAAAGATGAATGAGACCAAATTATATCTCATCTAGATGAGTTCTAGCAAAACTGTATTAATAATACTTAGTACTCCTGTGCCATGTATCATATATTAGTATCATGTAGTACTTTATTTATTGCCATGTATGACACATAGTACTCAACTCTCTCTCTTTCTTCATTTAATTCTACGACACCTCATCAAAATTGCTAAGGCTAGTACCATTACAACCAGCCTTAGCAAATACTCCCTAAACATTAAGTTCTCTCATTTTCCTCTCCACCTTAGTCACGTAGACGGAGGGAGTATACTGCGCGGGCTTTTCCTGCGCGGTAGGAGGCGGGGCAGTTCCGCCTAGTCGGTTCGACAGAGACGCGAGAAGACGAGGGAGTTGGCTACTGCAAACTTATGGTTGTGTGATTTGACATCGAGTTATTGCTGGACAGGTGGGGCCCCGTGATTTGACTTGCCATTATCATTTTAACTACGGCACTACGACCGGAGTGAGTCTCCCGATTCCTGACCACCTCCATGCAGGTGCCTCTCCCAATGCTCCACCATGTAGTAGAGGCTGGCTCTTGCATGAGAGTCCACTTCTCCATGTTTTCCTTGCCTCTCTTTCCTCCACATATGCAAAAATGCCATGTAAAGCGCACTATTGTACTTAGGTTGGTCGTAATGGAGAGTATCATATACTAGTATCATGCATATGATACTTTTGTATGATACTACATCCGTAATGCATAGTATCATGTGTTGGTATCATAGGATAGTTTATTTATTGTCATGCATGACGCATAGTAGCACATCATTTAATATGATACTACAGTAAGTATCATATTATGATACTCAACTCTCTTTTCTTCATTTAATTCGACGTCACCTCATCAAGATTGCATAGTTGGCATGGATGATACTACTCCCATTACAAGCAGCCTTACTTGCTCCTACAGGTGCTAAGCTTGCCACATAGGCATAAAGTCTGATGTGGCAAGTTAATCAAGAAGAGAGAGACTAGTTTGGTGACCCAAGGAAGAAATGGTGATAAGCATGTGTACCTAGGTGAAAAGACAATTTTGAGTCTATAGCTAATTAAATGAAGCAAACTTAGCAACACCATTTCATTGGAAGAGGTCACTCCTTGGCAAATGCAATAAATACTAGTACTCCCTATGTCCTAGTGTCAAAAACATTCTTATATTATGGGACAGAGGGAGTACGAAGAAAGAGATAGAGAGGAGTAAAAAAATACACTTATAGCCAACCTTATAGCTAACCTTGTTGTAGTATGAGTGACTAAGTGATGACTATGTATGACATGCCAACATCAGATAGCCTAACGCATCGTGTTAAATCTCCAATGGCACGACCGAGCGAGCAACGCGATGGTCGTGGTAGGCGCGACCATGATAAGGGCTGCTGGCAGCCCTTGGATCTGAGATCAAACGGTCGCATGCTAAGTTGCTGAAAATTTGCAGAATAACCCTCCAGGATAGGATATTCACCCATAGGTCTAGAATTACGCCATGCAACCATTTGATTTCAGATCCAAGGGCTCTCGGAAGCCCGTATCATGGGAGAATGGAAAGGAACTACCCTGCCATTCGCACGCTGGGAGTTCGCTCCTACTCGTCCCCGCACATCCTTCAATACTACAGCGGTTTGCTCCTAGTCGTCCCATCCATTCACATTACGGCAGTTAAACTAATCCTAACCCTCCTCCAAAATCCATGGCATCCCAAATCTCCACTATTGGCGGAGAGTACAAGGTTAGAACCATCACCGACGATGAGTTCGACGTCATCTACACCCATTCTTCCGCGACGGTGAAAGGATGCCTTTCTCGCTTCAGACGCATGTTCGAAGACTCAGATGATGAGCGGGTCGCTGGGCTAGATGTTGAGTACACCATAGTCCTGGGACGAAAGAAGGATCTAAAGGACAAAGAGAGGAAGAAGCCCGCCGTGATCCAGGTTTGCGTGCATGACTTATGCTTGGTCTACCACATATGCCATGCCGACGTTGAATGCCTGGATTTTAAGGACTTCCTCAAGAGCAACCTAGTCAAATTCGTTACTGTAGACTTTGGTAACGACAAAGAAGTCCTGGGTCGGATAGGCCTCGTTGTAGGCAACACCTTCGACCTCCAGAAGAATCGGTTGGTGTCCTCTCGTCAGCCTTCAATGCTGACCCTGGCAGGAGCCATGGTTCATCTTTCATACGGTAAACTGGAGAAACCTCATTACACGTTTCATCGTTATGCATGGCAGCGGAATGTACTAGATATAGACCACATCCACTACGCTGCAATGGATGGCTACCTTTGTTTCAATATCTACAAGGGTTGGATGAAGAGCAAGAGCCAAGTGTGCGGTTCAAGCAAAGAAGTATCGGCCAAGAGGAAGAGGGACAAGGACGAAGTCGAGGACGTGGACGAGGACTCCGAGTAATGTGGCAGTGTCGTTGCTCATGGTGGTTCTAATGCAGTGTCTTTGAAATAGTCGCAAAGTTTAATTTCAGGTGTGCTTAATTTAATTTGAGGGGTGTGTTGTGCTGAGCCCCCAGCAGAACTATGTTATGTTTCTTCTTGTTACTTTAACTCTTCAGTACGTACATACTAGTATTTCTTACATTTCATCTTTTAGTTGGTATAGTACTACCACTCAGTTCTTCACATTATATACATACAATATATATGGCCAACATCATATAGCCAGCAGTTTAGCTGTCAAAGAATTTCAGGGTGCTTAGTTTTGTCAAAGAATTCCAGGATGCTTAGTTTTATTTGAGGGGTGGGTTGTGCTGGACACCATTATTGTGACTAGCCTTTTTAATAGTACTATATGCATAATTTGGCGACGACCGCTCTCTATATGTACCACCTTTTTTTTATTTTCAAGTTTTGCTCCATGGCGCAATCCATTGGTACTACTGCTGTACAGAATTTTTACATTTTTTAAAAGGCTAGAGGGCGGGGCAGTCTAGCTCGGTTGGTTTGACGAGAGGCGAGGGCCTTTGTGATTTGACGGCTCATTACTGCTGTCAAATCGAATAGTTGTGCCGCCCGCTGCATGCCCAGCGCCTCCATTAAACCCCTCCGTTAAACCCGCATGCAAACCGAGAATCCTACTCTGGCCAGACGTCCGTTCATGAGCGGGACGGAATTAAATGCAACACCGGCCGAGGTCCTCCCGTCCGCCATCAGTTTAAATGAGGCCAGACACCGACCAAGCTCCTACCGTCCGCCCTCTATTTACACGAGGCCAGACAAACAGCGGGCAAGAATCGCACCCCTCCGCCGCTCCCCCATCTCCTCCTTCACCATTTTCTCCACTCTTCCGATGGCTTCCGATGAGCCGTTCTCCGGCATATTACCCAGCTGGGTGGCCCGCCGAGCCCTCCGGATACGGGCGAGGCCGCTCGGTGCTTCACCAACCTCGCTTGGCCCGACGGAGCCAGTTGCCGCCCCAAGCAGGCGCGTGGTTCAGCAACTCGCCTCTCTAGTTCAGCTCGATGAGGAGTGGCGAGTTGCTCCACGCCGGCACGGCGGCGAGCACGCCGGTACGGGCACCATCGCTGCCGCATCGTACCGTGCCACCAGTGTCTGCGGTGGCCGCGCCTCCCGATTCTGTGGGCACGCCTCCCATGCCTGCGGCAGCGCCATGCAGGCAGAGACAGAAGCCGGGTGCGTGGAGAGCGACGAGTCGGTGGCCAGCTTCTCCGTGTCCGCCGCCATCATCGAGGAGAAGTAGAACACGGGAGGCCGCCGTCACTTGGGATCCATGAAGGCCACCGCCGAGGCGATGACTGTGGATTCAGGTGGTTTCTTTGCTGCTTCGTCTCTTCCGAGGACCTTCGTCGACCCCGCAAGTGTCTGACGGACATGAGAAAGAGAAAGGGATCCGCGGGCGGCCATTTAGAACTAAAATAAGTCTAGATACATCCATTTCTAGGACAAGTATTTCCGGACGAAGGGAGTATTAATTATACAAGAAAGCCGGATTGGCACCTCTTAGTTCATTTAAATGTAATGAAATCCATCATGTTTATATGAAGATCCGTCTTTTTATACGAAATCCTTCATGCTTATATGAAATCAGTCCGTGTTTGCATGAAATTCATATGGTTGGTTAGAGTTGTAAAAATGTATGCCGCTGGCGTTTGATGTCGTCCTCTGCGGAAGGAAACGAGAGGAAATTTGTCGGCTGCCGTTGGAGATGCTCTTTATGCTGGAAATAATAGAGTGCCATCCAATCAATTTGAGTTAATTGCCTGTATGATTGTCCCTCTATAAAAAGTTAATTGCATGTATAGTGTAGACGTGACTTGCAGGATGGCTACAGCTTCGTACAGAAAGTTAAAAAGAAACAAGCCCATCCTTAATCTTGTATTCTAAGTACTCTGTGGGTTTCACTGTCAGTACAGTAGCGAAAGAAGTATATATTAAATAAGTAGAGTAATATATAATATAAAAATCTAAAGTTCAAAGACAGAATTCGAACTCATGTCATCGTGTTGCGAGCATCCGGCGCTAACCAGCCCAACACATTTTTGTTGTAGACCATGCTGGAGATATATCTCCATGTATACTCTTATATATACTCCATTCATTCCTAAATATTCGTCTTTTTCAGAATTCAAATGGACTACCACATAAGGATGTGTATGTAGACATATTTTAGAGTGTAGATTCACTCATTTTGCTCCGTATGTCTTTTTAGGAAGGGGTCAGATTTTTCCTTGATTTATTTATGAGGTATCCAGATGGCACTGCACCACCAAGAAAAGAGGGTAACATCAAAATTATGGACTACTTTTTTGAGTATGTTGGTAAGGTCCGGTCATAGTCACTTGTTCAAATCTCTAAAAAGACAAATACTCCCTCCGTCCGGAAATACTTGTCATCAAAATGGATAAAAGGAAATGTATCTAGACGTATTTTAGTTTTAGATACATCTCTTTTTATCCATTTTGATGACAAGTATTTTTGGACGGAGGGAGTAGAAAACAGAGTTGGTGATGATGGTGTGCATGACATCCTGCAATATAGGTCGTCGGATTTATATCTAATGGATAGGAAAGAAACTATGGTAATTTTGCAAAAATATACCCACACGTCTATCCACGTTTGCAAATAAGGCCTTCCCTCGTTCAACCTTTTCTCTCACAAGATAAACTACTCATACAAATGCATCTTGATGTTCCGTGCAACGCACGGGCAACTAGCTAATTTCTTTTAAAATAGTTGCTGCGGTAATTGGGTTGAAGTGATATATTTTATGTCTGCCCGAATGATTTCAGGTTCACTAGTAGTAACAAAGAAAAGGTTGCCTTGTTAATTAACAGAAAACAGGGTGAAAACTATCACATGAGGCCGGTAAAAACAAGGCACACTGGGTTCAGCGTCATCGTCACTACAGCTGTGTGCGCGCGAGAAGTCTACATATCGAGGGGGCTACCGAGCGAGGCACCGAGACACAATGTTTGAGAGAGAAACCAATTGACAGATTATGATCAGATCGAGTTGTCACCCTTCTGCTATCATTGTTTGGGGGGGGGGGAGAAAGACGAATCGAGAGTGTGCGCGGTAGGCACGGAGGCACAACTAGCGAGTGTGTGTGTGTGTGTGTGTGTGTGTGTTTGAAAGAGGAGTAGATAGATTATTATCAAGATCGATGTGCCACCCTACTCCTTCGGTGCCGGGTAGTGTGTGTGTGTGTATGTTTGAGAGAGAAGGCAGTCGATAGATTAGTATCAAGATCGAGGTGTCACCCTACTCCTTCGGTGTTGGGAAGTGTGGGTGTGTGGGTGGGTGTGTGTGTGGGTGGGGGGTGGCAGTGACACTCACATATCTCTATTCTTATGAAAAAACAGAGTTGGTGATGATGGTGTTCCTGCCATCCTGCAATATAGGCCATCCGATTTATATCCGACGAATAGGAAGGAAACTATGGCAATTTTGCAAAAAGATACCCACACCCCTCTCCGCATTTGCAAATAAGGCATTCCGTCGTTCATCCTTTTGTCCCACAAGGTACACTTCTCATACAAATGCATCTTGATGTTCCGTGCAACGCATGAGCATCTTGCTAGTAGGGAGAAGGAGTTTGTGTGACACATAACTAGCTATATTAAGGGATAGGTAGATAGCATATGTGTGAGAGACATTATTATACTTTGAGACATTAGTGGTTGTGGGTGGGCGGAATTAAAGGGGTGGGCATGTTAGACATAGAGAGCGTGTGCGTTTCTGTGTGATAGACTTGTAGGACAGGGTAGAAAGACGAATTTAACCCTGACGGAGGGAGAGAAATACAAGAAGTGTGCGTGCGTGATTCCGATGCCCACATGGAAATGAGATATGTATGCGTGTGAGAGAGATTGCACAATTCATTCATGTATCACTATCTAGCAATCGTGGACGTGCATCGCTTGAACATAAGTTAATATCTACTTCGTATCGTGGCCAAAGGTACAATATCGATTCAACGCTATAAAGATTGGACACTCACATATCACATTTTTCTATTTAAATAAACCTTTTCAGTTGTGCATGCCAAAGTTACAGTGATGTTTCTTCAAACAACCAATGTAGCTATCATGTACATGCACCATTGTTACTCTTGCATTCAAATTCATTAGTCTTGGATGATTAAAGTTTCTATTTTGAAGTAATTTATGTAATATTCATATATGAATTCAACGGGTACGCAATTTATGAAATGGAGGCTATGTAATAATATGAGGTAACACTTTTAAGTAGCTGACTACAATATCCATTTCTTTTTGTGCGCCTCTACACTAACACGTCAATGCATTATGTTTAAAGTAAATAACCAATGGCACTAAATTATCTATTTACATGAGAAATACATAGGCTGAGCATTTGATCCCTTTTTTGTGAACGCGCCACTACACCCGTACGATTGGCTGCGCCCGTGTGAATGTCCAAGTTATCGGTGCATCATCCCGAGTTATTGTCTTTTTTTCTGGTGTGGACTTCACACCAGTTATTAACTGCTGACGTGTGCCCCGTGTACATAGTCTAGCATGACCTTCCCGCTAGCACGGTCCAAAATTAGTTGAAACCGGATATGAACGATCCCTCGGGCGACAAAATCTCCCGCCTCCTTCTAAAATTTCCGCCACCTTAGTCTTTAGCAAGCGAAATCCCCCTTTTGTCCTTGGTGCACGAAGACCAACAGTTACAATACCGCCCTCATCTACATGATAGGTCAGGGCTGCTTTGGTAACTTCCGGTTCCCCCCACTACACGACACCCCCATTTCCTCTCCCCTCCCGCAAAAACGACTAACTCCACAGCACCAGAGCATCTTACATCACGCCGTCCATACTTCATCGCCCTTTCTCCCCTCCCCTCTCGAAACCCTAGACTGCTCATTCCCCAGCGTACCATAGCCCATTCACTGCCAGCGGCGTCCACCTCACTGGATCTGCTTCTGCGGCCGCATCTACCCCTCCCACCTCCCCTAGAAACAAGTAGACTGGTCATCCACCACTGTACCAAAGCCCATTCAGTGCCGGTCTTTGTCCATGGCGCCGGATCTGGTTCGCCGGTACTCTCGTCAACCGCCGCGCATCTGCAGCGGCTCATTCGTACTCCCCACCGGAGACGCTTCATCCACACCCCACGGAGCCGCCCCACGATGCCCCCGTCGACGGCCTCTGATCCTCTTCGCCGACACCTTCCTTAGCCCTACCGGAGCCGCTTCACCGACACCATTGTCAACCCTACCGGAGTAGCTTCGCCTATACCATTCTCAACCCTACTGGGGCCGCTTTGCCAAGTCACAAGTCCATGGCCTTAGATCCACTTCCTCGCACCCTCATCCAACCTACCGGAGCAGCTTCTGACGCCACGTCCATGGCCGCAGATCCGCATCGTCGACACCACCCTTAACCCAACCACTGGAGCAGCTTCTGACGCTCCGTCCACGGCCGTAGATCTGCGTCGTCGACACCATCCTTAACCCAACCACCGGAGCAGCTTCTAACGCCCCGTCCACGGTCGCAGATCCGCGTCGTCGACACCATCCTTAACCCAACCACCAGAGCAGCTTCACCTACGCCCTCGTCCATGGCCACAGATCCGCTTCGCCCACACCGTAGTCCACCCTACCGGAGCCGCTCCACAAACACCCTACTCGACGGTTCTAGATCTCCTTACCGGACGCTGACAGCCAGCACAGCGTCATCGCCCTTAACATTTCTAACCTGATTCCCACCGTCTGGAGAGATGCCAAGCACCCGCCACGGCCTAGGTACTTGTCACCTTTAAACCCGTCCAGCATCACTTGCCCGATGTACTTCAAATATACTAACCGGTCGCTGTTACCTGTTATGCAGCTAGCAAAAACTACAAGGACGATGTTTCTTCTGGATCTAACAGCTTGGCCAACCAAGATCCTGGACTGAGGCATTGCTATGATCTTGTAAGCGCGTCTCTCTCTCTTGTATTGTTCTGTGCCTGCCAGCGTGCTTTGCTAGGATTTTCCACTGATAATCCCTTTGTGCATACAATGATTTCTACTACCGCCTGCTAAATTAGATATGTAGATGTCATACATGATACTACCTCGTACCTTCGTTCCTAAATATAAGTCTTTCTAGAGATTCCACTATAGGCTACATACGGGGCAAAATGAGTGAATCTACACTTGAAAATGCATCTATATACATGTGTATGTGGTCCATACTGGAATCTCTACAAAGACATATACTTAGGAACAGGGGCAGTACATTACACAAAATCGTAGGTGGCATGCAGGAATTCCAGTGCACTACATTAGGCTCCCTTAGAGTGCCTGCTAGTCCAGTACACAGAGTCGTGGCTAGTTTATGGTACGCACACAATCGTTAATTGGTGGTTTAAATATGCGCAAGGGATATGCAATGTAGTATCATGTAGAGATGTCTTAAATTAGCCATGTCAACTTGCAGATAGGGTTACACAATGAAAAAGTACAACATGTATGTGGCAATTTCGTGGAACATCGCAAAAAAAGGAGAGGCAGCGGTGAGCCTATACAGTGTGCTATGGTACGTCACTCCTCCATTGCAGTTATTTGTATGCCAGTTCAATTAGCCAAGTTTCTTAGGGACAGTTATTACGAGTTATCCTAAGAAAATAAGCACCTGTGAATATAAGCTCCATGTAATAAGCCAACCAGTTCTTTTCATTCGTTTTCAACTTATCTTTGGTATGATCAGTGGAAAGTCTAGATTGCATTATATTTTTTTCATTTTGCTGCCCATATGGAAATTAATTTGACTTGCAAACATCACAAATTGAACCCAGTGCAGTAATTAATATAATGGGAAAACATACCATCACTATTTGCTCAAAATGCAAATACAAAGATACCATCTACTTGGCACAATCTACTTTGGTTAATGTTTTCCATAGAGATCCCATTGCCTAATTTAAACGAAGAATGCATGACCCACATTTAAATGAAGAACAATTATTTATTGAAACTCGATGGTCCAAGTGGCTGGTTATTATCATATAGCAGCATCACCTGAAAGCATCATATAGCAGCAACAGCTCATAGCAACTCATCATACAGCAGCAACAGTCTGCAATTCATCATATACCAGCAGCAGCTCATAGCAATTCATCATATAATAGCAGCATGAGCAGCTCATAGCAATTCAACATATAGCAGCAGCAGGAGCAGCTCATAGCAATGCATCATATAGCAGCAGCAGAAGCAGCTCATAGCAATTCATCGTATAGTGGATCAGAATGAAAATTTGGCAAAATATCAGAGGAGATCCTCACATTGTTGGATGAGCTCATCCTACAACAGCACCTCAAGGTCATGGCATGGGAGGAGGGGAGGGGGAATAAGGTGCCTTCTGCTGCAGTATGGCATCAGCCGTAGTTGTGCAGCGCCCGCCGGAGTAGTGCGTTGGACGAACCACAGTGGAGCAGCTGCTGGAGACCATAAGAATGAGGGGTGGCGCCAGAGGGAGGAGAAGCCAGGGAGATTTGCCCCTACCCGCTGGCCATGTAGCCTAGCTGGACATAGCATCATCGAGGACCAGGCCAGATGGGACCAGTGGCGACGGCTCGCTGGGGGAACCCTAGTGCTGCAGGTAGGGGATCGAGGTAGAGGGAAAGGGGAGAGGAGATGCAAGCGGGCAGACAATGAATGCTTGCGTGTTTGTTTTTACTTGAGGGTCAGGTGTGACACGGGCGTCAACAGTTGCATTTTGAGTGTAATATAGGCAGACAACAGAGTCATTCCACTATTCTCCTTCCCTTCAATTTTTAGTGAGGTTCTATCCGAAACACACCCCTCCAAAGCAAAATTAGTTAAGCCCAAGCCCATAACTCAAAAATGACTTCTTTACATCTTTTATGGCTTATTTTGACAATATTCCCTGAAAAGGCGGAATCGAACTGGCCCTTAACATGCAATTCAACTGCGTGTGCAATGATGAATCACTCCTGCCTGCTATCTGTACATTTAGGCATCATCATACATGGCATGACCTAATACATGTGCATTCCATTGTAGAATCTGGAATATGCAATGTTTATGTTAGTTCATACGTTGGTCATGATGTTTAAATGCCCCTTAAATCTGGTCAGTCAAGTGATGGTCTTTAAGCCTCCTTCTTTACTTCTTTTCTTGATATGTAAGATTTGCTCACACATCTGTTCAATTGCTTGTTTGCATCAGCCAGCCATACTAGGATTGTTTGCTTTGATTACTTGTTATTCTTGACCTAACACTCTAACAGAGCTTGTCAACGATTTAAACACTAAGGGCTGCTGTAGTGGGGCCTTGTCTAACTCATAGGTGACATAAAGGTTTGGCTGTACACTATAGTAGGCTCTCCAAGAGTACATGGAGATCCAGTTCGAAGGTACGCCTAGTTTTTACATAGTGCAGACATAGTAAATTCTCATTTCATTGTGTGCAAGTGCAAGAGATGCGGCATGTTTCATTATGTGGTGTTGTTTTGTTATAATCTCATCCTTTTATGTTCACAGACTGGAAAGTATGCATATTTATCTTCCAAGGAGACGAGTAACTAGTTTGTGTCACCTTGCAGAGGGGGTGCAATGAAGATAAGATTGAGGATTTCCAAGTACAAGATGTTAGGAAGGAGCCTTGCAAGAGAAGTAGGAGCTGCGCTGAGCCTCTTCAACCTGCTAAGGTAAGTCACTCTATGCAACTCAACAGTTTAATTCCTTGTTTGTTTCAGGCATAGTTAATTCGCTCTTTTCTATTGCTTTATTTGTCCTCAGTTAGTGAGATGCCCAAATAATCATGCCTAATGTTCGGTACTTGTATAACTATTAGTAGACATAATTAAAGGCCTTACCATTTAATTACTCTGTCGAAGTGTGCCTGAAGCTTTGAAGTCTATTAACCAACTATTATTGCATGAGGCTCACAATCTAGTTTATACTACGCTAATGATTGCATAGTTTTGCCTGCTGTAGTATGTTTGTATGAAACCCTCTGCTGTTCATTATGCTCCCTAAGACTTTAATTGAGATACATAATGGCCAACTGCTTGCTTATACGCAACGTGCTGTCTAAATTTGTAACTTGTCTGTGTTTTCGAATGGGCCCCAACACCATGCTCCTCTGGTGAACTAAGAGGGATTTCTGTATGCAGGCTGCACAGACTATCTTTCTTATAATTTTTAAAATATCACCTGCTTATGCTTCATGACGTGTAACATTAGTGTTAGTCCTGTTTTGCCTAGTACAAAATAGTGTCTTGCTCGCTTCACTGTTGTAACTATATTTTTGCCCTAGTCATGTGTACTTACAGAAACATTTCAGGATGAAGTGACATCAACACAAAGATCTGCGAGCAATGCGGCATGGTCGTTATCGAATGATTATGGATTGGAATTGAAATGTGCTGATGTTCTCGAGCATCAACTAGAGGTGGCAAGACAACGTGTACATGATTGTACACATTTAATCAACAAGTTGAGACTGGACATGCAGGTATTAGATACAGGAGTCAAAAAAATGAAACAAGACACTGAGGTAACCATGAAGGAATTGGAGAATTTGCAGATTGAAATTTGTGCTACCTGAATCCGGCCAATCGATTATAGTTCAAATGGAGTTAAGTTGATGCGCGTCCATGATGTATGAGCTGTATTTGCCCAGTGTATGTAATTTGTTGTTTGTGTATGCTTTATTAACACCTATGCCGAACCATAATGTTGGGGAACTTAGTAATTTCAAAAAAATTCCTACGCACACGCAAGATCATGATGATGCATAGCAACGAGAGGGGAGAGTGTTGTCCACATACCCTCATAGACCGAAAGCGGAAGCGTTAGCACAATGCGGTTGATGTAGTCGTATGTCTTCACGGCCTGACCAATCAAGCACCGAAACTACGACACCTCCGAGTTCTAGCACATGTTCAGCTTGATGATGTCCCTCAAACTCCGATCCAGCCGAGTGTCGAGGGAGAGTTCCGTCAGCACGACGGCGTGGTGACGATCTTGATGTTCTACCGTTGCAGGGCTTCGCCTAAGCACCGCTACGATATTATCGAGGTGGACTATGGTGGAGAGGGGCTCCGCACACGGCTAAGAGATCCAAGGGATCAATTGTTGTTGTGTCTATGGGGTGCCCCCCTGCCCCCACATATAAAGGAGCAAGGGGGGAGGGGGCGGCCGGCCAGGAGGAGGCGCGCCAAGGGGAGTCCTACTCCCACCGGGAGTAGGACTCCCTCCTTCCTTGTTGGAGTAGGAGAAGGGGAAAGAGGGGGAGAGGAAGAAGGAAAAGGGGGCTGCGCCCCTTGTCCAATTCGGACCAGAGGGGGGGGGGGCGCAGGCCTCCTTCCTTTTGGCCTCTCTCCACTATTCCCGTATGGCCCAATAAAGCAAATATACTCCCCGGCGAATTCCCGTAACTCTCCGGTACTCCGAAAAATACCCGAATCAATCGGAACCTTTCCGAAGTCCGAATATAGTCGTCCAATATATCGATCTTTACGTCTCAACCATTTCGAGACTCCTCGTCATGTCCCCGATCTCATCCGGGACTCTGAACTCCTTCGGTACATAAAAACTCATAAAATCATAATATAACTGTCATCGAAACCTTAAGCGTACGGACCCTACGGGTTCGAGAACAATGTAGACATGACCGAGACATGTCTCCGGTCAATAACCAATAGCGGAACCTGGATGCTCATATTGGCTACCACATATTCTACGAAGATCTTTATCGGTCAAACCGCATAACAACATACGTTGTTCCCTTTGTCATCGGTATGTTACTTGCCAGAGATTCGATCGTCGGTATCCCAATACCTAGTTCAATATCGTTACCGGCAAGTCTCTTTACTCGTTATGTAATGTATCATCCTGTATCTAACTCATTAATCACATTGCTTGCAAGGCTTATAGTGATATGCATTACCGAGAGGGCCCAGAGATACCTCTCCGACAATCAGAGTGACAAATCCTAATCTCGAAATACATCAACTCAACATGTACCTTTGGAGACACCTGTAGAGCTCCTTTATAATCACCCAGTTACATTGTGACGTTTGGTAGCACACCAAGTGTTCCTCCGGTAAACGGGAGTTGCATAATCTCATAGTCATAGGAACATGTATAAGTCATGAAGAAAGCAGTAGCAACATATACTAAACGATCAAGTGCTAAGGCTAACGGAATGGGTCAAGTCAATCACATCATTCTCCTAATGATGTGATCCCGTTAATCAAATGACAACTCTTTTGTCCATGGCTAGGAAACATAACCATCTTTGATAAATGAGCTAGTCAATTAGAGGCATACTAGTGACACTATGTTTTGTCTATGTATTCACACATGTATTATGTTTCCGGTTAATAAAATTCTAGCATGAATAATAAACATTTATCATAATATAAGGAAATAAATAATAACTTTATTATTGCCGCTAGGGCATATTTCCTTCAGTCTCCCACTTGCACTAGAGTCAATAATCTAGTTCACATCATCATGTGATTCAACACCAATATTCACATCTGTATGTGATTAACACCCATAGTTCACATCGTCATGTGACCAACACCCAAAGGGTTTACTAGAGTCAATAATCTAGTTCACATTGCTATGTGATTAACACCCAAAGAGTACTAAGGTATGATCATGTTTTGCTCATGAGAGAAGTTTAGTCAACGGGTCTGTCACATTCAGAGCCGCATGTATTTTGCAAATATTCTATGTCTACAATGCTCTGCACGGAGCTACTCTAGTTTATTGCTCCCACTTTCAATATGTATCCAGATTGAGACTTAGAGTCATCTGGATTAGTGTAAAAGTTTGCACCGATGTAACTTTTATGATGAACTCTTTTATCACCTCCGTAATCGAGAAACATCTCCTTAGTCCTCACTAAGGATATTCTTGACCGCTGTCCAGTGATCTACTATTAGATCAAAATTGTATTTCTTTGCCAATTGCAGAGCAAGGTATACAATAGGTCTGGTCCATAGCATGACATACTTTTATAGAACCTATGATTGATGCATAGAGAATGACTTTCATTCTCTTTCTATTTTCTGCCGTGGTCGGGATTTGAGTCTTACTCAATTTCATACCTTTGCAACACAGGCAAGAACTCTTTCTTTGACTGTTCCATTTTGAACTACTTCAAAATCTTGTCAAGGTATGTACTCGTTGAAAATCTTATCAAGCGTCTTGATCTATCTCTATAGATCTTGATGCTCAATGTGTAAGCAGCTTTACTGAGGTCTTTCTTTTTAAAGAACTCCTTTCGAATACTCCTTTATGCTTTCCAAAAAGATTCTACATCATTTCTGATCAACAATATGTTACTCACATATATTTATCAGAAAGGCGGTAGTGCTCCCACTCACTTTATTGTAAATACAGGCTTCACCGCAAGTCTATATAAAACTATATGCTTTGATGAACTTATCAAAGCGTATATTCCAACTCTGAGATGCTTGCACTAGTCCATAGATGGATCGTTGGAGCTTGCACATTTTATTAGCCCTTTTAGGATTGACAAAACCTTCTGGTTGCATCATATACAACTCTTCTTTAAAGAATCCATTGAGGAATGCAGTTTTGACATCCATTTGCCAGATTTCATAAAATGTGGTAATTGCTAACATGATTTGGACAGACTTAAGCATTGATACGAGTGAGAAAATCTCATCGTATTCAACACCTTGAACTTGTCGAAAACCTTTAGCAACAAGTCGATCTTAGTAGATAGTAACACTACTATTAGTGTCCGTCTTCCTCTTGAAGATCCATTTATTTAACATGACTTGCTGATCATCGAGCAAGTCAATCAAAGTCCATACTTTGTTCTCATACATGGATCATATCTCAAATTTTATGGCCTCAAGCCATTTCGCGGAATCTGGGCTCATCATTGCTTCCTCATAGTTCATAGGTTCATCATGGTCTAGTAACATGACTTTCAGAACATGATTACCGTACGACTCTGGTGCGGATCTTACTCTGGAAGACCTACGAGGTTTGGTAGCAACTTGATCTGAAGTTTCATGATCATCATCATTAACTTCCTCACTAATTGGTGTAGGAATCACTGGAACTGATTTCTGTGATGAACTACTTTCCAATAAGGGAGAAGGTACAATCACCTCATCAAGTTCTACTTTCCTCCCACTCACTTCTTTCGAGAGAAAACTTCTTCTCTAGAAAGGATCCATCTTAGCAACAAATAACTTGCCTTCGGATCTGTGATAGAAGGTGTACCCAATAGTTACCTTTGGGTATTCTATGAAGACGCACTTCTATGATTTGGGTTCGAGCTTATCAAGTTGAAACTTTTTCACATAAGCATCGCAACCCCAAACTTTAAGAAACAACAACTTTGGTTTCTTGCCAAACCACAGTTAATAAGGCGTCGTCTCAACAGATTTTTGATGGTGCCTTATTTAAAGTGAATGCAGCTGTCTCTAATGCATAACCCATAATGATAGTGGTAAATCGATAAGAGACATCATTGATTGCACCATATCCAATAAAGTGCGGTTACGATGTTTGGACACACCATAACGTTGTGGTGTTCCATGTGGCGTGAGCTGTGAAACTATTCCAAATTGTTTTATATGAAGGCCAAACTCGTAACTCAAATATTCTTATCCACGATCAGATCATAGAAACTTTATTTTCTTGTTACGATGATTCTTCACTTCACTCTGAATTTCTTTGAACATTTCAAATGTTTCAGACTTGTGTTTCATTAAGTAGATATACCCATATCTGCTCAAATCATCTGTGAAGGTCAGAAAATAACGATACTCGCCACGAGCATCAATACTCATTGGATCGCATACATCAATATGTATTATTTCCAATAAATCAGTAGCTCGTTCCATTGTTCCAGAGAACGGAGTTTTAGTCATCTTGCCCAAAAGGCACGGTTCGCAAGCATCAAATGATTCATAATCAAGTGATTCCAAAAACCCATCAGCATGGAGTTTCTTCACGCGCTTTACACCGATATGACCCAAATGGCAGTGCCACAAATAAGTTGCCCTATCATTATCAACTTTGCATCTTTTGGCATGATTATGTGTATCACTATGATCAAGATCCAACAAACTATTTTCATTGGGTGTATGACCATCGAAGGCTTTATTCATGTAACAGAATAACAATTATTCTCTGACTTTAAATGAATAACCATATTGCAATAAACATGATCAAATCATATTCATGCTCAACGCAAACGCCAAATAACATTTATTTAGGTTTAATACTAATCCTGAAAGTATAGGGAGTGTGCAATGATGATCATATCAATCTTGGAACCACTTCCAACACACATCGTCACTTCACCCTCAACTAGTTTCTGTTTATTCTGTAACCCCCTTTTCGAGTTACTAATCTTAGCAACCGAACAAGTATCAAATACTCAGGGGCTACTATAAACACTAGTAAAGTACACATCAATAACCTGTATATCAAATACACCCTTTTTCACTTTGCCATCCTTCTTATCCACCAAATATTCAGGGCATTTCTGCTTCTGGTGACCATTTCCTTTGCAGTATTATCACTCAGTTTTAGGCTTTGGTCCAGCTTTGGGCTTCTTTGCGGGAGTGACAACTTGCTTGTCATTCTACTTGAAGTTCCCTTTCTTTCCCTTTGCCCTTTTCTTGAAACTAGTGGTCTTGTCAATCATCAACACTTGATGCTCTTTCTTGATTTCTACCTTCGTCGATTTCAGCATCACGAAGAGATCGGGAATCGTTTCGTCACCCCTTGCATTATAGTTCATCACGAAGTTCCAGTAACTTGGTGATGGTGACTAGAGAACTCTGCCAATCACTATCTTATCTGGAAGATTAACTCCCACTTGATTCAAGCGATTGTAGTACTCAGACAATCTAAGTACTTGCTCACTAGTTGAGCAATTCTCCTCCATCTTTTAGGCGAAGTATTTGTCAAAGGTCTCATACCTCTTGACACGAGCATGAGTCTGAAATACCAATTTCATCTCTTGAAACATCTTATATGTTCCATGATGTTTCAAAAACGTTTTTGTAGTCCTGGTTCTAAGCCATAAAGCATGGTGCACAAAACTATCAAGTAGTCACCATATTGAGCTAGCCAAACGTTCATAACGTCTGCATCTGCTCCTGCAATAGGTCTGTCACCTAGCGGTGCATCAAGGACATAATTCTTCTGTGCAGCAACGAGGATAATCCTCATATCACGGATCGAATCCGCATCATTGCTACTAACATCTTTCAACATAGTTTTCTCTAGGAACACACATAAAAACATAGGGAAGCAAAAACATAGGGAAGCAACAATGCGAGCTATTGATCTACAACATAATTTGCAAAATACTACCAGGACTAAGTTCATGATAAATTAAAGTTCAATTAATCATATTACTTAAGAACTCCCACTTAGACAGACATCTCTCTAGTCATCTAAGTGATCACGTGATCCAAATCAACTAAACCATGTCCGATCATCACGTGAGATGGAGTAGTTTTCAATGGTGAACATCACTATGTTGATCATATCTACTATATGATTCACGTTCGACCTTTCGGTCTCCGTGTTCCGAGGCCATATCTGTATATGCTAGGCTCGTCAAGTTTAACCTGAGTATTCCGTGTGTGCAACTGTTTTGCACCCGTTGTATTTGAACGTAGAGCCTATCACACCCGATCATCACGTGGTGTCTCAGCACGAAGAACTTTCGCAACGGTGCATATTCAGGGAGAACACTTCTTCATAATTAATGAGAGATCATCTTAAAATGCTACCATCAAACAAAACAAAATAAGATGTATAACAGATAAACATCATATGCAATCAAAATATGTGACATGATATGGCCATGATCATCTTGTGCCTTTGGTCTCCATCTCCAAAGTACTGTCATGATCTCTATCGTCACTGGCACGACACCATGATCTTCATCATCTTGATCTATATCAATGTGTCGTCACATGGTCGTCTCGCCAACTATTGCTCTTGCAACTATTGCTATCGCATAGCGATAAAGTAAAGCAATTATCTGGCACTTGCATCTTATGCAACAAAGAGACAACCATAGGGCTTCTTCCAGTTGCCGATAACTTCAACAAAACATGATCATCTCATACAACAACTTATATCTCATCACATCTTGACCATATCACATCACAACATGCCCTGCAAAAACAAGTTAGACGTCCTCTACTTTGTTGTTGCAAATTTTACGTGGCTGCTATGGGATGAGCAAGAACCGTTCTTACCTACGCATCAAAACCACAACGATAGTTCGTCAAGTTGGTGCTGTTTTAACCTTCGCAAGGACCGGGCGTAGCCACACTTGGTTCAACTAAAGTTGGAGAAAAAGACACCCGCCAGCCGCCTGTGTGCAAAGCACGTCGGTAGAACTAGTCTCACGTAAGCGTACGCGTAATGTTGGTCCGGGCCGCTTCATCCAACAATACCGCCGAACCAAAGTATGACATGCTGGTAAGCAGTATCACTTGTATCGCCCACAACTCACTGTTGGGGAATGTTGCAGAAAATAAAAAAATTCTACGGTTTCACCAAGATCCATCTATGAGTTCATCTAGCAACGAGTGATAGTTGTGCATCTACATACCTTTGTAGATTGCGAGCGGAAGCGTTCAAGAGAAAGGGTTGAGGGAGTCGTACTCGTCGTGATCCAAATCACCGATGACCAAGTGCCGAACGGACAACACCTCTGCGTTCAACACACGTACGGAGCGGATGACGTCTCCTCCTTCTTGATCCAGCAAGGGGGAAGGAGAGGTTGATGAAGATCCAGCAGCACGATGGCGTGGTGGTGGATGCAGCAGGGTTCCGGCAGAGCTTCACCGAGCTTCTACGAGAGGGAGAGGTGTAGCAGGGGAGAGGGAGGCGCCAAGACTTCAGGGTGCGGCTGCCCTCCCTCCCCCCTCTTTATATAGGGACCCCAGGGGGGCCTAGAGATGGGATCTCTAGGGGGGCGGCGGCCAAGGGGGTGGAGTGCCCCCCAAGGCAAGTGGAGGCGCCCCCTCCCATAGGGTTCCCAACCCTAGGCGCAGAGGGGGGCCCAGGGGGGCGCACCAGCCCACTAGGGGCTGGTTCCCCTCCCACTTCAGCCCATGGGGCCCTCCAGGATAGGTGGCCCCACCCGGTGGACCCCCGGGACCCTTCCGGTGGTCCCGGTACAATACCGGTGGACCCCAAAACTTTCCCGATGGCCGAAACTCGACTTCCCATATATAATTCTTTACCTCCGGACCATTTCGGAAATCCTCGTGACGTCCGGGACCTCATCTGGGAATCCAAAAAACTTTCGGTTTGCTGCATACTCATATTCATACAACCCTAGCATCACCGAACCTTAAGTGTGTAGACCCTACGGGTTCGGGAGACATGTAGACATGACCGAGACGGCTCTCCGGTCAATAACCAACAGCGGGATCTGGATACCCATGTTGGCTCCCACATGCTCCTCAATGATCTCATCGGATGGACCACGATGTCGAGGATTTAAGCAACCCCGTATACAATTCCCTTTGTCAATCGGTACGTTACTTGCCCGAGATTCGATCGTCGGTATCCCAATACCTCGTTCAATCTCGTTACCGGCAAGTCACTTTACTCGTACCGTAATGCATGATCCCGTGACCAGACACTTGGTCACTTTGAGCTCATTATGATGATGCATTACCGAGTGGGCCCAGAGATACCTCTCCGTCATACGGAGTGACAAATCCCAGTCTCGATCCGTGTCAACCCAACAGACACTTTTAGAGATACCTGTAGTGCACCTTTATAGTCACCCAGTTATGTTGTGATGTTTGGTACACCCAAAGCACTCCTACGGTATTCGGGAGTTACACGATCTCATGGTCTAAGGAAAAGATACTTGACATGGGAAAAGCTCTAGCAAAACGAACTACACGATCTTGTGCTATGCTTAGGATTGGGTCTTGTCCATCACATCATTCTCCTAATGATGTGATCTCATTATCAATGACATCCAATGTCCATAGTCGGGAAACCATGACTATCTGTTGATCAATGAGCTAGTCAACTAGAGGCTCACTAGGGACATATTGTGGTCTATGTATTCACACGTGTATTACGATTTCTGGATAATACAATTATAGCATGAAAAACAGACAATTATCATGAACAAGGAAATATAATAATAATCCTTTTATTATTGCCTCTAGGGCATATTTCCAACAGTCTCCCACTTACACTAGAGTCAATAATCTAGTTACATTGTGATGAATCAAACACCCATAGAGTTCTGGTGTTGATCATGTTTTGCTCGCGGAAGAGGTTTAGTCAATGGATCTGCGACATTCAGATCCGTATGTACTTTGCAAATATCTATGACTCCATCTTGAACATTTTCACGGATGGAGTTGAAATGATGCTTGATGTGCCCGGTCTTCTTGTGAAACCTGGGCTCCTTGGCAAGGGCAATAGCTCTAGTGTTGTCACAGAAGAGAGTGATTGGCCCCGACGCATTGGGTATGACTCCAAGGTCGGTGTTGAACTCCTTCATCCATATTGCTTCATGTGCTGCCTCCGAGGCTGCCATGTACTCCGCTTCACATGTAGATCCCGCCACGACGCTGTGCTTGCAACTGCACCAGCTTACTGCTCCACGATTCAACATATACACGTATCCGGTTTGTGACTTAGAGTCATCCAGATCTGTGTCGAAGCTAGCATCGACGTAACCCTTTACGACGAGCTCTTTGTTACCTCCATAAACGACAAACATGTCCTTTGTCCTTTTCAGGTACTTCAGGATATTCTTGACCGCTGTCCAGTGTTCCTTGCCGGGATTACTTTGGTACCTTCCTACCAAACTTACGGCAAGGTTTACATCAGGTCTGGTACACATCATGGCATACATAATAGATCCTATGGCTGAGGCATAGGGGATGACACTCATCTCTTCTTTATCTTTTGCCGTGGTCGGGCATTGAGCCGAGCTCAATCTCACACCTTGTAATACAGGCAAGAACCCTTTCTTGGACTGATCCATTTTGAACTTCTTCAATATCTTATCAAGGTATGTGCTTTGTGAAAGACCTATGAGGCGTCTCGATCTATCCCTATAGATCTTGATGCCTAATATGTAAGCAGCTTCTCCAATGTCGTTCATTGAAAAACACTTATTCAAGTAGGCCTTAATGTTGTCCAAAAGTTCTATATCATTTCCCATCAAAAGTATGTCATCTACATATAATATGAGAAATGCTACAGAGCTCCCACTCACTTTCTTGTAAACGCATGCTTCTCCATAAGTCTGCATAAACCCAAACGCTTTGATCATCTCATCAAAGCGAATGTTCCAACTCCGAGATGCTTGCACCAGCCCATAAATGGATCACTGGAGCTTGCATACTTTGTTAGCATTCTTAGGATCGACAAAACCCTCCGGCTGCATCATATATAGTTCTTCCTTAAGATGGCCGTTAAGGAATGCCGTTTTGACGTCCATCTGCCATATCTCATAATCATAGTATGCGGCAATTGCTAACATGATTCAGACGGATTTTAGCTTTGCTACGGGAGAGAAAGTCTCATCGTAGTCAACCCCTTGAACTTGCCGATAACCCTTAGCGACAAGTCGAGCTTTATAGATGGTAACATTACCATTCGCGTCCGTCTTCTTCTTAAAGATCCATTTGTTTTCTATCGCTCACCGATCATCGGGCAAGTCTGTCAAAGTCCATACTTTGTTTTCATACATGGATTCTATCTCGGATTGCATGGCTTCAAGCCATTTGTTGGAATCTGGGCCCGCCATCGCTTCCTCATAGTTCGAAGGTTCACCGTTGTCTAACAACATGATTTCCAGGACAGGGTTGCCATACCACTCTGGTGTGGAACGTGTCCTTGTGGACCTACGAAGTTTAGTAGCAACTTGATCCGAAGTACCTTGATCATCATCATTAATTTCCTCTCCAGTCGGTGTAGGCACCACAGGAACATTTTCCTGAGCTGCACTACTTTCCGGTTCAAGAGGTAGTACTTCATCGAGTTCTACTTTCCTCCCACTTACTTCTTTCGAGAGAAACTCTTTTTCCAGAAAGGATCCGTTCTTGGCAACAAAGATCTTGCCCTCGGATCTTAAGTAGAAGGTATACCCAATGGTTTCCTTAGGGTATCCTATGAAGATGCATTTTTCTGACGCATTGGGTATGACTCCTTGGTCGGTGATGAACTCATTCATCCATATTGCTTCATGCGCTGCCTCCGAGGCTGCCATGTACTCTGCTTCACATATAGATCCTGCCATGACGCTCTACTTGCCACTGCACCAGCTGACTGCCCCACCATTCAAAATATACATGTATCTGGTTTGTGACTTAGAGTCATCCAGATCTGTGTCGAAGCTAGCGTCGACGTAACCCTTTACAACGAGCTCTTCGTCACCTCCATAAACGAGAAACATATCCTTAGTCCTTTTCAGGTACTTCAGGACATTTTTGACCGCTGTCCAATGTTCCATGCCGGGATTACTTTGGTACCTTCCTACCAAACTTACGGCAAGGTTTACATCAGGTCTCGTACACAGCATGGCATACATAATAGACCCTATAGCCGAGGCATAGGGGATGACACTCATCTTTTCTCTATCTTCTACAGTGATCGGGCATTGAGCCGAGCTCAATTTAACACCTTGCAATATAGGCAAGAACCCCTTCTTAGACTGATCCATATTGAACTTCTTCAATATATTATCAAGGTATGTGCTTTGTGGAAGACCTATGAGGCGTCTCGGTCTATCCCTATAGAACTTGATACCTAATATGTAAGCAGCTTCTCCAAGGTCCTTCATTGAAAAACACTTATTCAAGTAGGCCTTAATGCTGTCCAAAAGTTCTATATCATTTACCATCAAAAGTATGTCATCTACATATAATATGAGAAATGCTACAGAGCTCCCACTCACTTTCTTGTAAACGCAGGCTTCTCCATAGGTCTGCATAAACCCAAACGCTTTAATCATCTCATCAAAGTGAATGTTCCAACTCCAAGATGCTTGCACCAGCCCATAAATGGATCACTGGAGTTTGCATACCTTGTTAGCATTCTCAGGATCGACAAAACCTTCCGGCTGCATCATATACAGTTCTTCCTTAAGCTAGCCGTTAAGGAATGCCGTTTTGACGTCCATTTTCCATATCTCATAATCATAGTATGCAGCAATTGCTAACATGATTCGGACGGACTTCAGCTTCGCTACGGGAGAGAAAGTCTCATCGTAGTCAACCCCTTGAACTTGTCGATGACCCTTAGCAACAAGTCGAGCTTCATAGATGGTAACATTACCATCCGCGTCCATCTTCTTCTTAAAGATCCATTTGTTTTCTATCGCTCGCCGATCATCGGGCAAGTCTGTCAAAGTCCATACTTTGTTTTCATATATGGATCCTATCTCGGATTGCATGGCTTCAAGCCATTTGTTGGAATCTGGGCCCGCCATCGCTTCTTCATAGTACGAAGGTTCACCGTTGTCTAACAACATGATTTCCAGGACAGGGTGGCCATACCACTCTGGTATGGAACGTGTCCTTGTGGACCTATGAAGTTCAGTAGCAACTTGATCCGAAGTACCTTGATCATCATCATTAATTTCCTCTCCAGTCGGTGTAGGCACCACAGGAACATCTTCCTGAGCTGCACTACTTTCTGGTTCAAGATGTAGTACTTCATCGAGTTCTACTTTCCTCCCACTTACTTTTTTGAGAGAAACTCTTTCTCCAGAAAGGACCCGTTCTTGGCAACAGAGATCTTGCCTTCGGATCTAAGGTAGAAGTTGTACCCAATGGTTTCCTTAGGGTATCCTATGAAGACGCATTTTTCCGACTTGGGTTCGAGCTCTTCAGGTTGAAGTTTCTTGACATAAGCATCGCATCCCCAAACTTTTAGAAACAACAGCTTAGGTTTCTTCCCAAACCATAATTCATACGGTGTCGTCTCAACGGATTTAGACGGAGCCCTATTTAAAGTGAATGTAGCTGTCTCTAGAGCGTATCCCCAAAATGATAGCGGTAAATCGGTAAGAGACATAATAGATCGCACCATATCCAATAGAGTGCGATTACGATGTTCGGACACACCGTTATGCTGAGGTGTTCCAGGCGGCGTGAGTTGTGAAACGATTCCACATTTTCTTAAGGGTGTACCAAATTCGCGACTTAAATATTCTCCTCCACGATCTGATCGTAAGAATTTTATCTTTCGGTCACGTTGATTCTCTACCTCATTCTAAAATTCCTTGAACTTTTCAAAGGTCTCATACTTGTGTTTCATCAAGTAGACATACCCATATCCACTCAAGTCATCACTGAGAGTGAGAACATAACGATATCCTCCGCGAGCCTCAACGCTCATTGGACCGCACACATCGGTATGTATGATTTCCAATAAGTTGGTTGCTCGCTCCATTGTTCCGGAGAACGGAGTCTTGGTCATTTTGCCCATGAGGCATGGTTCGCATGTGTCAAATGATTCATAATCGAGAGACTCTAAAAGTCCATCAGCATGGAGCTTCTTCATGCGTTTGACACCAATGTGACCAAGGTGGCAGTGCCACAAGTATGTGGGACTATCGTTATCAACTTTACATCTTTTGGTATTCACACTATGAATATGTGTAATATTACGTTCGAGATTCATTAAGAATAAACCATTGACCATCGGGGCATGACCATAAAACATATCTCTCATATAAATAGAACAACCATTATTCTTGGATTTAAATGAGTAGCCATCTTCTATTAAACGAGATCCAGATACAATGTTCATGCTCAAACTTGGCACTAAATAACAATTATTGAGCTTTAAAACTAATCCCGTAGGTAAATGTAGAGGTACCGTGCTGACGGCGATCACATCGACCTTGGAACCATTCCCGACGCGATCGTCACCTCGTCCTTCGCCAGTCTCCGCTTATTCCGCAGCTCCTGCTGTGAGTTACAAATATGAGCAACGGCACCGGTATCAAATACCCAGGAGTTACTACGAGTACTGGTAAGGTACACATCAATTACATGTATATCAAATATACCTTTAGTGTTGCCGGCCTTCTTGTCTGCTAAGTATTTGGGGCAGTTCCGCTTCCAGTGACCCTTCCCTTTGCAATAAAAGCACTCAGTCTCAGGCTTGGGTCCATTCCTTGACTTCTTCCCGGCAACTGGCTTACCGAGCACGGCAACATCTTTGCCGTCCTTCTTGAAGTTCTTCTTCCCCTTGCCCTTCTTGAACTTGGTGGTTTTATTGACCATCAACACTTGACGTTCTTTCTTGATTTCTACCTCTGCTGACTTCAACATTGAAAATACTTTAGGAATAGTTTTCACCATCCCTGCATATTGTAGTTCATCACAAAGCTCTTGTAGCTCGGTGGGAGCGACTGAAGGATTCTATCAATGACCGCCTCGTCCGGGAGGTTAATGTCCAGCTGGGACAGGCGGTTGTGCAACCCAGACACTTTGAGTATGTGCTCACTGACAGAACTATTTTTCTCCATCTTACAACTATAGTACTTGTCGGAGACTTCATATCTCTCGACCCGGGAATGAGCTTGGAAAACCATTTTTAGCTCCTCGAACATCTCATATGCTCCGTGTCGCTCAAAACGCTTTTGGAGCCCCGGTTCTAAGCTATAAAGCATGCCGCACTGAACGAGGGAGTAATCATCAGCACGTGACTGCCAAGCGTTCATAACGTCTTGGTTCTCTGGGATGGGTGCTTCACCTAGCGGTCATTCTAGGACATATGCTTTCTTGGCAGCTATGAGGATGATCCTCAGATTCCGGACCCAGTCCGTATAGTTGCTGCCATCATCTTTCAGCTTGGTTTTCTCTAGGAACGCGTTGAAGTTCATGTTGACATGAGCGTTGTCCATTTGATCTACAAGACATATTTTGCAAAGATTTTAGACTAAGTTCATGATAATTAAGTTCATCTAATCAAATTATTTAATGAACTCCCACTCAGATTAGACATCCCTCTAGTCATCTAAGTGTTACACGATCCGAGTCGACTAGGCCGTGTCCGATCATCATGTGAGACGGACTAGTCATCATCGGTGAACATCTCCATGTTGATCGTATCTTCCATACGACTCATGTTCGACCTTTCGGTCTCTGTGTTCTGAGGCCATGTCTGTACATGCTAGGCTCGTCAAGTTAACCCTAAGTGTTTTTGCATGTGTAAAACTGTCTTACACCCGTTGTATGTGAACGTAAGAATCTATCACACCCGATCATCACGTGGTGCTTCGAAACGACGAACTTTAGCAACGGCGCACAGTTAGGGGAGAACACTTTCTTGAAATTGTTATAAGGGATCATCTTATTTACTACAGTCGTTCTAAGTAAACAAGATGCATAAACATAATAAACATCACATGCAATTATATAGCAGTGACATGATATGGCCAATATCATATAGCTCCTTTGATCTCCATCTTCGGGGCTCCATGATCATCTTCGTCACCGACATGACACCATGATCTCCATCATCATGATCTCCATCATTGTGTCTCCATGAAGTTGCTCGTCAACTATTACTTCTACTACTATGGCTAACGGTTTAGCAATAAAGTAAAGTAATTACATGGCGTTAAATCATTGACACGCAGGTCATACAATAATTAAGACAACTCCTATGGCTCCTGCCGCTTGTCATACTCATCGACATGCAAGTCGTGATTCCTATTAAAATAACATGATCTCATACATCACAATAAATCATTCATCATTCATCACAACTTTTGGCCATATCACATCACAAGGCAATTGCTGCAAAAACAAGTTAGACGTCCTCTAATTGTTGTTGCATCTTTTACGTGGCTGCAATAGGGTTCTAGCAAGAATGTTTTCTTACCTACGAAAAAGCCACAACGTGATTTGTCAACTTCTATTTACCCTTCATAAGGACCCTTTTCATCGAATCCGCTCCAACTAAAGTGGGAGAGACAGACACCCGCTAGCCACGTTATACAACTAGTGCATGTCAGTCGGTGGAACCTATCTCACGTAAGCGTACGTGTAAGGTCGGTCCGGGCCGCTTCATCCCACAATACCGCTGAAGCAAAATAAGACTAGTAGCGGCAAGAAAGTTGACAATATCTACGCCCACAATAGATTTGTGTTCTGCTCGTGCAATAGAGACCTACGCATAGACCTAGATCTGATACCACTGTTGGGGAACGTTGCAGAAAATAAATTTTTTTCTACGGTTTCACCAAGATCCATCTATGAGTTCATCTAGCAACGAGTGATAGGTGTGCATCTACATACCTTTGTAGATCGCGAGCGGAAGCGTTCAAGAGAATGGGTTGAGGGAGTCGTACTCGTCGTGATCCAAATCACCGACGACCAAGTGCCGAACGGACAACACCTCCGCGTTCAACACACGTACGGACCGGATGACGTCTCCTCCTTCTTGATCCAGTAAGGGGGAAGGAGAGGTTGATGAAGATCCAGCAGCACGACGGCGTGGTGGTGGATGCAGCAGGGTTCCGGCAGAGCTTCGCCGAGCTTTTGTGAGAGGGAGAGGTATAGCAGGGGAGAGGGAGGCGCCAAGACTTCAGGGTGCGGCTGCCCTCCCTCCCCCCTCTTTATATAGGGACCCAAGGGGGGGCGGCCCTAGAGATGGGATCTTTAGGGGGGGGGGGCGGCCAAGGGGGTGGAGTGCCCCCCAAGGCAAGTGGAGGCGCCCCCTCCCCTAGGGTTCCCAACCCTAGGCGCAGAAGTGGTCCCAGGGGGGCGCACCAGCCCACTAGGGGCTGGTTCCCCTCCCACTTCAGCCCATGGGGCCCTCCAGGATAGGTGGCCTTACCCGGTGGACCCCCGGGACCCTTCCGGTGGTCCCGGTACAATACCGGTGGACCCCAAAACTTTCCCGATGGCCGAAACTCGACTTCCCATATATAATTCTTTACCTCCGGACCATTCCGGAACTCCTCGTGATGTCCGGGACCTCATCCGGGACTCCAAACAACTTTCGGTTTGCTGCATACTCATATTCATACAGCCCTAGCGTCACCGAACCTTAAGTGTGTAGACCCTACGGGTTCGGGAGACATGTAGACATGACCGAGACGCCTCTCCGGTCAATAACTAACAGTGGGATCTGGATACCCATGTTGGCTCCCACATGCTCCTCGATGATCTCATCGGATGAACCATGATGTCGAGGATTTAAGCAACCCCGTATACAATTCCCTTTGTCAATCGGTACATTACTTGCCCGAGATTCGATCTTCGGTATCCCAATACCTCGTTCAATCTCGTTACCGGCAAGTCACTTTACTCGTACCGTAATGCATGATCCCGTGACCAGACACTTGGTCACTTTGAGCTCATTATGATGATGCATTACCGAGTGGGCCCAAAGATACCTCTCCGTCATACGGAGTGACAAATCCCAGTCTCAATCCGTGTCAACCCAACAGACACTTTCGGAGATACCTGCAGTGCACCTTTATAGTCACCCAGTTATGTTGTGACGTTTGGTACACCCAAAGCACTCCAACGGTATCCGGGAGTTACACGATCTCACGGTCTAAGGAAAAGATACTTGACATTGGAAAAGCTCTAGCAAAACAAACTACACGATCTTGTGCTATGCTTAGGATTGGGTCTTGTCCATCACATCATTCTCCTAATGATGTGATCTCGTTATCAATGACATCCAATGTCCATAGTCAGGAAACCATGACTATCTGTTGATCAACGAGCTAGTCAACTAGAGGCTCACTAGGGACATATTGTGGTCTATGTATTCACACGTGTATTACGATTTCCAGATAATACAATTATAGCATGAATAAAAGACAATTATCATGAACAAGGAAATATAATAATAATCCTTTTATTATTGCCTCTAGGGCATATTTCCAACACTCACTTGTGTTCTACTCGTGCATATAACATCTATGCATAAAACCTGGCTCGTATGCCACTGTTGGGGAACGTAGTAATTTCAAAAAAATTCCTACGCACACGCAAGATCATGGTGATGCATAGCAACGAGAGGGGAGAGTGTTGTCCACGTACCCTCGTAGACCGAAAGCGGAAGTGTTAGCACAACGCGGTTGATGTAGTCGTACGTCTTCACGGCCCGACCGATCAAGCACCGAAACTACGTCACCTCTGAGTTCTAGCACACGTTCAGCTCGATGACGTCCCTCAAACTCCAATCCAGCCAAGTGTCGAGGGAGAGTTCCGTCTGCACGACGGCGTGGTGACGATCTTGATGTTCTACCGTCGCAGGGCTTCGCCTAAGCACCGCTACGATATTATCGAGGTGGACTATGGTGGAGGGGGCACCGCACACGGCTAAGAGATCCAAGGGATCAATTGTTGTTGTGTCTATGGGGTGCCCCCCTGCCCCCGTATATAAAGGAGCAAGGGGGGAGGGGGCGGCCAGCCAGGAGGAGGCACGCCAAGGGGAGTCCTACTCCCACCAGGAGTAGGACTCCCTCCTTCCTTGTTGGAGTAGGAGAAGGGGAAAGAGGGGGAGAGGAAGAAGGAAAAGGGGCCTTTATTTTTGAAGGCAGGAAAAGGGGGCTGCGCCCCTTGTCCAATTCGGACCAGAGGTGGGGGGGGGGGGCGCAGGCCTCCTTCCTTTTGGCCTCTCTCCTCTATTCCCATATGGCCCAATAAGGCCTATATACCCCCCGACGAATTCCCGTAACTCTCCGGTACTCCGAAAAATACCCAAATCAATCAGAACCTTTCTGAAGTCTGAATATAGTCGTCCAATATATCGATCTTTACGTCTCGACCATTTCGAGACTCCTCGTCATGTCCCCGATCTCATCCGGGGCTCCGAACTCCTTCGGTACATAAAAACTCATAAACTCATAATATAACTGTCATCGAAACCTTAAGCGTGCGGACCCTACGGGTTCGAGAACAATGTAGACATGACCGAGACATGTCTCCGATCAATAACCAATAGCGGAACCTGGATGCTCATATTGGCTCTCACATATTCTACGAAGATCTTTATCGGTCAAACCGCATAACAACATACGTTGTTCCCTTTGTCATCGGTGTGTTACTTGCCCGAGATTTGATCGTCGGTATCCCAATATCTAGTTCAATCTCATTACCGGCAAGTCTCTTTACTCGTTATGTAATGTATCATTCCGCAACTAACTCATTAGTCACATTGCTTGCAAGGCTTATAGTGATGTGCATTATCGAGAGGGCCCAGAGATACCTCTCCGGCAATCGGAGTCACAAATCCTAATCTCGAAATACGCCAACTCAACATGTACCTTCGGAGACACCTGTAGAGCTCCTTTATAATCACCCAGTTACGTTGTGCGTTTGGTAGCACACAAAGTGTTCCTCCGGTAAACGGGAGTTGCATAATCTCATAGTCATAGGAACATGTATAAGTCATGAATAAAGCAGTAGCGACATACTAAACGATCAAGTGCTAAGGCTAACAGAATGGGTCAAGTCAATCACATCATTCTCCTAATGATGTGATCCCGTTAATCAAATGACAACTCTTTTGTCCATGGCTAGGAAACATAACCATCTTTTATAAACGAGCTAGTCAAGTAGAGGCATACTAGTGACACTATGTTTTGTCTATGTATTCACACATGTATTATGTTTCCGGTTAATACAATTCTAGCATTAATAATAAACATTTATCATGATATAAGGAAATAAGTAATAACTTTATTATTGCCTCTAGGGCATATTTCCTTCACATAATGCCCAGTGGGTATAATCGGCTATAATTTCTTTATTGTATAGTGTAGGATTATTCTACCTTTCTATGCCTTGATCTCTTTGTTGTATAGTGTATGCTTTTTAGATGTGATAGTATTGAGTAGGATAATTCTTTGAATATGCTATATCGTTCAAACGGGGGCCAACTCATCCGACCATGGCCCTTCACAGGCCGTACGATCCCATGGGTCATGTACGGGCCGACGGATCCATGGGCCTTCAATCGGCCGTCGGACCCATGGGCCTTCATTGGGCCGTTGGCTCCATGGGCCTTCAGTTGGCCGTCGGTTCCATGGGCCTTAAGTGGACCGTCGGATCCATGGGCCGTCGGATCCATGGGCCTTCTATGTCTCGTAGGATCCATGGGCCTTTTAAGGGCCGGCTCATTTATGGGTATTGTACGTGCCTTTAATGGGCCGTAGACGGGCCTTTAATGGAAATCGTGCGTTTTATGGGCTGAGCATAACAGGTTGTTAATAGGCCGTATTTTGTGATGCTATGAAAATGGCCCAACAGATAAACGATCCACAAACGGGCCGACTGTAATGACGGGCTGAATTTGTCCCACAAGCAGAAAATGACAGTAACGGGCCGTAAATAACCGAATGCTACAAATAAGCCCAAGAATAAATGGGCCCTTAGAAGGCCGAAAGATAACTTGGCCTGGAAACGGCCCAATGGAATAACGGGCCGTGAATGGGTATAAAGTGATACACTGTTCATTACGAGCCAGTTTCACCATGGGCCGTTTTTGGGTGTAAAGTGATACACTATTCATTACGGGCCAGTTTCAACACGGGCCGTTAATGGGGCAATAGTTACAAAGGGCCTCATATGGGCCGAAAGACGTCATGGGCCATACATGGGCCAAAAGTGAAAATGGGCTGGAATCATATTGGATGGCCCAGATGACGCTACTGGGCCTAATTCGGATAGGGCATAACGGGCCTTGGGTTAGCGGGCTGTAAATGGGCTATACGTGAATAGGCCGTTAACATGCTTTCCATGGGCCGGGCCGCCACCTTTTAACCAAGTCAAATGGGCCGGCCTTTTCACAGGAATGGGCCACTATTGGGCCGTGCCACGTGTCGACGTATCATAGGCGCCTTCTGTCCAATGAGTGGATGACAGCTGTCCCAACGATGAGCTGACACGTGTTTCCTCCAGCCAGTGTTGATTTTACACGTAGAAGGGTTAAGTGGCCTAAACTACTTAAAAAAGTGACCTAAGCAATAAATTAAATTCCCTTTTTAATTTATAAAATTGGCAACTATTCCAAAAGCCTCCCAACCTTTTTGTGGCGGTGCACAATAATTCTATGAAATTGTTTTGGCCAATGGCATATTTTTTGCAAAGTCATTAATGGCTAAAAGGACAAGGCAAAATGCTGTTGGAAAAATGAAAAAACAAAAAAAAGGAAAGCAGAAGGGGTGGGAGAGCCCCTGGCCTCCCCTTGGGCTTCGACCCATCCCAGTAGGCCGGTCCACCTCACCCAGCCTAGCCGGCCCAACTCCCCGAAGCGTGCCTCCCTCCTGTTCCTCCGACCGAGCGAGGCAGAGCGCGCCCGTCGCCGCCGAACCACCTCGCCGTCGACGCCTCCGCGCGAGGATAAGGCCTCCGCGCCCCCCTCGACGCCTCGGCCTCCTCCCCAGCTACCCCCACTCACCTCCGCCTCTCCCACTCCCCTTCAGATCCCCCTCGAGCACTCCCCTCTCTCTGACCCGAGCGCGCCCGCCGCCGTCGCCGCGTCGATCCCGCGGCCACCGTCGCCCGTCCGCTGCTCCGACAAGTCCAGGAGCTCCGTCGTGGTCGGCCTCTTCTTCCTCTACACTGGATCGAGACCGAGAGCGCCACCGTCTTCGCTTTCTTCATCTTCCTCATCTACGGCCAACGCACGACCACACCGTCGATTCGCTCCAGCGAGCTCTCCCCCAAGCCCGCTTTGCACATCTGCAGGAGCGCTGTGAGATCCTCTCCTTCTCCCCTCACTCTCTGCTCATCCCCGCGCTTGTAGCCGCCGACCACGTCATGGCCGTACTCGTCGCCGTAGACGAGCTCGCCGCCGTGACCACCGTAGCCCGAGCTCGCGTTCGAGCTCGTAGACGAGCTCCTGGAGCTCGTGCGAGTCCAACGAGACCCCTAGCGTGCCTTCCCGTGCCATGCAGCATCGTATCCAACGATGCCCGAAGTCCGGCGTCCGCTGCAGTGCTCGCCGCCGTCACCTCCATCCAGCTCCGGCCTCGTAACCACTCCGGTTGGACGCATCATCTTCTCCCCGTTCGAACGCGCCCGCCCGCAACCATTTTGGCCGCCGGACGGCGAATCCCGACGCACGGTCGCGCTCTCCGCCGCCGATTTGGTTGCCGGAGCTAGCTCCGGCACCACCACTGAGCTGGCACACCTGGGGCCACCCCCTGGGTCACTGCCAGCGGGCCCCGCGGGCCCCTATTGACTAAGTTGACTCATTCAGCTTTGCTGACTGGGCATCCCTTGTCGATGACAGGCGGGCCCCGCTCACTAATTAACTTCAGTGTAATTTAAAATGTTCAATTAACCTAAGCAGCCGCTGACACCTGGGGCCCACGCATTTATTTAACCTTGTTTAATTAAAATAAACTCTGTTAAGGCCTTTGTCTCTGCCAGGTGGGACCCACTAGACAGTTTGACCAGTCAGCAGGTCTGTTGACCTGCTGATGTCATGCTGACACCCTACTGATGTCATAATTCATTTTTTGTTAATTTAAATAATTCCAGAAAATGGTTTAATCTTTGAATAATCATAGAAAATAAACCGTAACTCGGATGGAAATGTTTTCTATATGAAAGTTGCTCAGAAAAATGTGACGAATTCGAATACGCGGTCCGTTCATCTGTCACATGCCTATAGCATGCTGAACATGGAACCTTCCCCCTCCGTTCATCTGTCTCACACACGTCCGGAACCGGGAAAACATTCCCGGTTGACTTCCCCCCTCGCCGGTATCGTGTAGCACCGCGTTAGAACACGTCTAGCTCTGCCTGTTGTCCTGTTATATTATGTTTGCTTTATATTTACTATTCCTTCCCCTTCTTCTCTCCGGGAGACCCCGAGACCGATGCCGCCCATGTGATCGACTACGTCGATGATGACCCCTCCTTGCCAGAGCAACTAGGCAAGCCCC